>NC_064648.1:214017480-214181679 GCF_023864345.2 Schistocerca serialis cubense
ACCTCTACACTGAAGGAGGTCTGAAGGAAAGCAAGAAGAATTTAGTAAAAAGATTTATAGTTCAGACAAATTGTTATATTAAGAAATGAGACAAACTCATAGATAAATTTTGTATTTTGGCAGTAAAATATACTGATGATGGTCGAAGGATATAAAAGACAGACTGGAAAAAGGAAGAAAGACATTTCCGAAAAACATAAATTTGTTAACATTGAAGATAAATATGTTAGGAAATCTTTTCTGCGGGTATTTGTCTGGAATGCAACCTTGTACAGAAGTGAAAAGTGGACAATAAACAGTTCTGACAAGTGACTACAAGTTTTTGAAATGCAGTGCTGCAGAAGAATGCGCAAGATCAGATGTGTAGATCGACTAACCAATGAGGTGGTATTGGATCAAATTCAGGAAAAAAGGAATTTACGGCACAACTTTATTAAAAGAAGGGATTGGTTGATATTACACATCCGGACGTGTAAAGGAGGAAACCGGGGAGGGAGGGGGGTAAAAATTGTAGGGGGAGAGACGATTACACCACCACCACCACCACCACCACCACCACCACCGACAAACTACATACTACTCAATCATATCATTGCAATTCACCATTATTTTGGAACTACATGGTGATATTACAGTAAACAAATACAATGCTGACTAAGGAAAACACATCGCACTGTCAATGCTTTAAAGTCAATTGTACACACACTACCAATGCCAATTACGCACTGACTGAAGATAAGCTCCCGCTCCCAGGTGCAATAATATTGTGGACAATTAATAACAAAAATATTGAAAAATCTTGGGTAGTGTACAAACAATACTATAGCAAAGATTTAGTACTTTGTGTAACAGGATGTGTGCTTTTTGCAGCAGTGGCATAGTTTCTGAAAAATAAACACAACTTTTGGATATTGCGGAGATTGTACTGCAGGCAAATGAGTCAAATGCAGTTAAAGTTTATACAAACGTTCTTCAAAGGACAAGATAGTGATTATGACTTGTCACTAGTTTTTCTTCTACCACAGTGACGTTTGCCAAAACTCAAACAATGCCACAGCGTAGAATTTATACCAGATAAGTTTTATTTTCTCAGAAAACTAAAGATGTGTGTTTTTCAAATATGTTTGGATTTACACAAATAATGAGTAGCAAACAGCACTTTTAAGTGAAAAAAAAATTTGTAGTTTGCAAGAGTAGAACTTACACTATGCGATCAAAAGTATCCAGACACCTAGCTGAAAATGACTTACAAGTTCGTGGCAGCCTCCATCAGTAATGCTGGAATTCAATATGGTGTTGGCCCACCGTTAGCCTTGATGACAGCTTCCGTTCTCACAGGCATATGTTCAATCAGGTGCTGGATGGTTTCTTGGGCAATGGCAGCCCATTCTTCATGGAGTGCTGCACTGAGCAGAGGCCTGGTACAAAGTCGGCATTCCACAACATCCCAAAGGTGTTCTACAGGATTCACGTCAGGACTCTGTCCAGGCCAGTCCATTACAGGGATGTTATTGATGCGTAACCACTACACCACAGGCTGTGTATTACGAACATGTGCTCGATCACGTTGAAAGATGCAATCGCCATCCTTGAATTGCTCTTCAGCAGTGGGAAGCGAGAAGGTGCTTAAAACATCAATGTAGGCCTGTGCTGTGATAGTGCCAAACAAAACAACAAAGGGTGCAAGCTCCCTCCATGAAAAACATGACCACACCATAACATCATCGCCTCCGACTTTTACTGTTGGCACTACACACGCTGGCAGATGACGTTCACATTCACCGGGCATTCGCCATACCCACATCCTGCCATCACATCGCCACATTGTGTACCATGATTCGTTACTCCACACAACATCTCCACTGTTCAACTGTCAAATGTTTACGCTCCTCAGACCAAGTGAGGCATCGTTTGGCATGTACTGGTGTGATGTGTGGCTTATGAGCAGCCACTCGACCGTGAAATCCAAGTTTTCTCACCTCCCGCCTAACTGTCATAATACATGCAGTGGATCCTGATGCAGTTTGTAATTTCTGTGTGATGGTCTGACAGATGTCTAGCTATTTCACATTACGACCGACTTCAACTGTCGGCAGTCTCAGTCAGTCAACAGACGGGATCGGCCTGTACGCTTCTGTGCTGTACGTGTCCCTTCACGTTTCCACTTCACTATCACATCGGAAACAATGGACATAGGGATGTTTAGGAGTGTGGAAATTTTGCATACAGATGTGTGACACAAGTGACACCCTATCACCTGACCATGTTTGAAGTCTGTGAGTTCTGCAGAGTGCCCCATTCTGCTCTCTCACGACTACCAAGGTCACTGATATGGAGTACCTGGCAGTAGGTGGCAGCACAACTCACCTAATATGAAAAACATATGTTTTTGGTGGTGCCCGAATACTTTTGATCAAATGGTGTAGATTCTGAGTGCTACACACTCAATCGTTTTCTTTTAGAAGTTTACCTGATTTTGCCCTACAATGATTAAACTTATTTGTATGGGGTGTTCAAAAAGTCTCTCTGCAGTGCCATATGATTGTTAACCGCAGTGAATATACCGAAATGAAACTCAGTGAAATACAAATTATTAATTTATTGAATATTCATTTTTATTTACAAATTTTCACATTAAATGTCGAAAGTGTCCCCCTGTTGTTGAATACAAAACTCTATTCGTCTAATCATGTTTCCAAACACAAGCTTTAATAATTCTTCTGTAACAGAAGCAGTGAAAGTGGATATTGCAGTTTTAAATTCATCGTCGGTTGCTTTCGCTGACGAAAAAGTCGGGTGGTGTTAGGTCAGGCGATCGTGGAGGCAAAAATCCCTGTGAAATTATGCGATCACCAGAAACATCAGTAAGCAGTGACATTGAAACACGAGCAGTATGTGTGGTTGCAACAAAAACAAAACAAATGAACAAAGGAACGAAACTTAAACGTTCACGTCAACACTAACAACATACACCAACGACACTACTGATGCTGGCTGAGATAAATGGAACAGTGGAATGTTGGGGGAGTCCACTTGAAGGGAAGTAACCCAGGCGCACGAACAATCATATGGCACTGCGGAGAGACTTTTTTGAACACCCTGTACAAAGGTTTACATATTGTTTTTATTTAAACAGCAAAATACAATCTGAGGAAAAAAGGGCACGATGAAGGAATTATCCAAATGGGACAGAAATCGATAGATGTGATGTACATGTACAGACAAACACACGATTACGATTTCAGAAAATTTTATGATTTATTCAAGAGAAAGAGCTTCAAAAACTGAGAAAGTCAATACTGCACTGGCACATCTTTGGCCCTTACGAAAGCAGCTATTCTGCTTGGCAGTGATTGATAGACTTGCTGTATGTCGTTCCTGAGGGATACTGTGCCAAATTCTGTCCAAGTGGCATGTTAGATAGTCAAAATCCTGTGCCGGTTGGAGGGACCTGTCCATATTGCTCCAAATGATCTCAATTGGGGAGAGCGGCCTTGTTGGTCAAGGTATGGTTTGGCAGTTTCTAGAATAAGTTAAAGATACAGATTACTTCGACCAACACATTTCTTGTTCTTCATACTAGGCATTTTGTAGAATTACACCCCTTTCCCCTCAGGTGGATTTATGTCATTTAATAAGACCTGGAGGATTTGTATGTGAGATTGATTGTACTGAATTTGTGGCACTATCTTTCAGTGTTGTATCTCACATAAACAGGACTGGGAAAAAAGAATCCTGAGACCACAGATTTCTCAGAAGTCACCTTATTAATTGACATAAATTCAGTTGATGAGAGGTTATAGTTATCCGAAACAAATGTGTAGTGGGCAAAACAAGAAATGCGACTGCTTACAGTAATTTGTACTTTCAATTTATAATCATATGGAGGCCACAGCATACCGTATTTACTCGAATCTAAGCCGCACTTTTTTTCCGGTTTTTGTATTCCAAAAAACCGCCTGCGGCTTAGAATCGAGTGCAAAGTAAGCGGAAGTTCTGAAAAATGTTGGTAGGTGCCGCCACAATTAACTTCTGCCGTTGAACATATGTAGCGCTACACAGGCACGCTTTGCAGGCACAAAGATAAATACTGGTGCCAAAACCTCTGCATCAGTAAATAAATTTTAAAAAAAGTGTAAGAAGAGCTTTTTTCTCCGCCCCGAGTTTCGACCATTGCATTTTGATACATTATCCAACGAAGTAAATACAAATTCCGTGTTGTTCATCTTCGAATGTAGCAGCATTTCAATGTACTACGAAAATCCGACTGGCAAGACTATTCGGGATGTTTGTCAATATGGCCAACTCTACGTTCTGAATTTTTTCCTACCTGTGAGAAGAGATGGTTGCTAATAGGAACTGTTATGAATTGCAAATCACATGCAGTATTCTCTTTAACATAAGAATAATACGAATATAAACATTTTGCCATGTATTCTTTCGTGTTTGCTGCTATCTCATTTAAATCCTGTCTGCCTAATAACCTACGAAACTAGTGTGAGACAGCAGCAAATGCTGAAGAATATACATATTATGTCATGTTTATATTCGTATTATTCTTATGCCTACTTGTGATACAATCAGAAATGAAGCACGGCAATTGACTAGATTTTTAAATCTAAGATGACTCTAATTTCTGTGCAGAATGTAATGTACAAAAGAGACGTGTGCAAAGATTTTCAAAAGCAAGCGCGCACAAAAGCAAGCCATGCCGCGAGCGGCGACAGGTCGTAAACACTTATTATTAGAATGCGACAAACAAAGCATGACACAGTACAATAATGCATTTTCAGCCAAGAGTGACCTAAACACCTATAACAAAGAGAACGGCACTTATCAGATCAAAGAAAAATAAGCGACCGATTCAAACCAGACGAAGCACGCCTGACACATAGCAATGGCTACCTGGTAAAGCTTAACTGCTAAGCTTACGACTCGAACCAAACTACTGTAGCTGTATCGTCATTTATTCTACCTAAATTGTGTCTCATATTACAATAGACCAACTTTGTTTCGATTTGGAGGTGCGGCCTAAAACTTTTCTCCCCCCCCCCCCCCCCCCCCCTTGAATTTCGAGTCTCAAATTTCAGGTGTGGTTTAGATTTGGGAAAATTTTTTTCCCTTGATTTCGAGTCTCATTTTTCAGGTGCGGCTTAGATTCAAGTAAATACGGTAGCCTTATCATATTTGCTTTCTAGAATTAAAAAAAAAAAAAAAAAAAATGGAAAAAAAGAAGGAATCAGAATACAGGTTGTTACACACTCACACTTCAGTCTCACTATCATCGCTCCCAGTAGCGAGTGCATCCGAAGAGATTTCCAAGCCCCCCGGGTCAATCCGGAGCGACGGGTCAGGCGACAGCGACACGTTCTGAGGAACGAGGCTAAGGTCGCCAATTGTCAATGACTCGTTGCCCACCTCAGATGCCTCACCGTCTTCCGAGTCTGAAGAGTTCTCCGATACTTCGGCTACATCCTCCAACTTGGGCGCTTTTATGAACTCGTTGTTCTCATACCTGTGGACAACAGTGGCATCACACAACAAAGGCATGCAGTACACGCCAAAAATTTGGCAATTAGATGACAAATATGAAACATAATCTGGTAAACATGGAGCTAATTCGTACAGGGTGAGCTATAGAGGAAATGTGAATAGTAGCATGTCAATCTACGTGGTCACTCTCAAAAAAATTATGTTATCCTAGTGGTACCCATTTTCTTGCATTTTCAACACTGCTGGAAGTTAGTCATATCTAGGGCAAACAGGTATTGGTCAATCAAACCCACCTCTTCTTTAACAACAGCTTTCTACTCTGTTAAGCTTTGGGGTTTGTTGTATAGGAACACTTAGCAAATACCCAAGCAGCGCACAAGTTTGGTGGCATTTGTGGCCACAGCATATGACTGAAATAAGAAATGAGGTGACCAGCAACTGAACAGGACACATTCACTGTGATGAGATGTCACACCGCCATGCTGAAAATACAAACTCCTTGCGTTTCTCTGTCCTCTACAGAATTCTGACAAGGAGAATGTATTCAGCATGCATGCAAAATGTTTGGACTCTATTGTCACAATTATGCCGGCATCCTCGAGAAAATAAGGCCCAAGTAAACTGACAGCAGCTAGGGCACACCACACCTGGCACACCTGGGGAGTGGTGATGTGTTTCAAGTACTCCGCAAAGCTGTTCAGGGGCCCAAAAACAGTAGTTCTGTCTGTTAAATAACCCAAACATGCATCTGATTGGTTATCTACACTATTAAACAGCAAACTCACTTCATGGTGTATGGCCCCAGTTTCAGGTTGCTTATCTAATGGATTCCAGGGTCAGCAAAAATTTGATTTCCCGTATTCTACGTAATTATAACCCAAATTTAGAACTTTAAATGGTGTTACATTCCACTCATTAAGAGCTATATTCTTATATTAAAAAGTTTAAGAGGAAGACACATATTACAGTAAGAAACTCTGTGTGTGTGTGTGTGTGTGTGTGTGTGTGTGTGTGTGTGTGTGTGTGTCTTGAGGTACTGTGACTCAAGGTGCGAAAACTATCCACTATATTCATTCAGTATTTGAGAATAACTTCCAATGAAGTTTAACATGTTTTCAAACCTTTATGAAACTTTTTTTGGCTGACCCCCCCCTCCCCCCCAAAAAAATTGACTATAGGATAAAATTTCAACATTTATTACATTTTCAATTTTGAGACAGTAAAACTTCTGCATGAGGCATAACATTGTAATTTATTATGAACTCTATTCATACCACACTTTGTAGACAGTATGCACAATACCACTGAAAGTACCTGCAAAATTACATCACTGTATGACTCTTAGTTCACAAGATATGACCTCACAAGTATTGAGATGTGTATTGCTTCTGTCCACAGAATTCAAAGAAAAATGTTTTCCTTTCAAGCAACATACACAATACCCATTGCAAAACAAACAAAATAAACTGCATTGCACATGAGAACCAATACAGTTAAAGGAAACATTAGCTTCTAAGGACACTTTTTTCTTTTTTGAAAAAGTATAAAATGAAAGTGTCAGCAATTTTTTTTTCCACACTCTATGCAAATGGCAAGAGGAACAAGAGGAACTAATTTGCAGAATGCCTGTGATAGGGAAAGCAAAATGATATTTGTTACTGTTGTATAACAACAGTCTTTACAGAAGACTACCACTCAAATAAACATACAAGTCACTAATGGTTGGTTGGTTGTTTTGGGGAAGGAGACCAGACAGCGAGGTCATCGGTCTCATCGGATTAGGGAAGGACGGGGAAGGAAGTCGGCCGTGCCCTTTGATAGGAACCATCCCGGCATTTGTCTGGAGCGATTTAGGCAGATTGGCCGGACGCGGGATTGAACCGTCGTCCTCCCGAATGCGAGTCCAGTGTCTAACCACTGCGCCACCTCATTAATGATTAAGGAACACAGGCTCAAAGATTACAAAAATCATAACAGTATCAGCTCGTACATGTCTCACAATTCATTTTCCAATACTACTGCAATTTCAGTTACAAATCATCGAGTGGCATACTGGAATATCAAAGGTGCACATCATATGAACTGTATTAACTACGAAATAGATTTTCAAAACTGAGTGCACGAGACTCTGTTTTTGCATTCTACATCCCCATCTGCTGTAGTCTGCACACCACTGTGAGATGCATGGCAGAGGATATTTCAGATTTCAGATTTATCCCATTCCACTCACTTGTGGAGTGCAGGAGGAATGACTCCATAAATGCCTCTGTCCGTGTGTTGTGTTTAGTCTCGTCTTGTCTTATTGCACCTGTAGCATTAACTGTATGGGGCTGTAGTATATTCCGAGATTCACCACTTAGTACTGTTTGCAAGTAGGCTTCACAGGATAGTTTGTCTTCAGGCATCGGCCAGTTCTTGTTTTTCACTATTCCTGTGAGACACTTCCACTGGTCAAACGAAACTGTGATGATAATGTTTGGTTTTTGGAGCGCTCAACTGCACAGTTATCAGTGCCCGTACAAATTCCCAATCTTTACTCAATCCAATCTAGTCACTTTCATGAATGATGATGAAATGATGAGGATAACACAAACACTCCTTCTTTGTAAACTGCAACACTCCCTGTCAGAGCTATTTGCTCTGCGTCCTGCACACGTTAGCAATATTCCAGGAACGGTCACACAAGTGTTTTGTAAACTGTTCCTTTGCAGACTGACTACATTTCCCTTGTATTCTACCAATGAATCGCTATCTGCCACCTGATTTACTTACGAATGTGCCTATTTTATCATTCCATTTCATACTCCTACAAATTACACCTAATATAGTTGCAAAGGTGACCACTTCCAACTGTGACTCACTGATATTGCAGTCATGGGTTATTACATTTCATGAAGTGCACAAATTTGCATTTCTATTCATCAAAGGAAACTGCCACTCTTTGCACCACTTTAAAACCTTATTTAGATATGACTGAATACTCGTGAAGATTTTTTCACACAGTACTGCATTACATGTAACTACTCGCTTTCGTAGCGTGATTAGCCCATTAGCTTGCGAAGGCAGGGAATGGACCAGATCCAGTCCAAATTCACACGGTGGACTGGTTCACTGGCTGGCCTGCATATGGTCTTTAGGGAGGTTCCCATAATTACTTAGGCAAATTATGGGCTGGTCCAAAACTACCATCCCAAAGAGTACAATACAAAAACGGCTGAATATGATAACACACAGAACAAAGATTACACAATTCATGCTCAGATGGCACATAAGACTTCTCTTGCTCAGGTTACCTGGAGGACTGTGGCATCAGAAGGGCATCTGGCTATAGGATTAAATATTGAAATAAAAATTCACCAAATCCTGAAAATGCAGACTCCATAATAGATGGGACAAACACTAGAAGGAGGAGGAGGAAGAAGAAGAAGAAGAAGAAGACTGTGGTGTAGCTAACTGCACTGTCTGCAAAACGTTTTTGGTGGCCAGTAATACACACTCCTGGAAATGGAAAAAAGAACACATTGACACCGGTGTGTCAGACCCACCATACTTGCTCCGGACACTGCGAGAGGGCTGTACAAGCAATGATCACACGCACGGCACAGCGGACACACCAGGAACCGCAGTGTTGGCCGTCGAATGGCTTTCTCTTAAAGAGAAAGTGGTTCCCATACAAAACAGCACAGAGCACAAATTGCGAGATGTCTGCCATTTTGAAGTATAAGGCAGGCACATAGTTTCTACTTTGTGCTGTTTTACACAGAGATTTCTTCTGTCTTCAAGAGAGAATAGTAAAATTGGCATAAGTATTCGGCAGTCTGAAGGTAAACTTGTACACAAAACTGTGGGCTTTACAGGCCACCTTGGATAAAATAAATTATGATTTTCCTTCGTGTCATATACAGGGTCTAGTAACAACCAGTAGCCCCATTCTTTCAGGAATTAAACTCTCACTTATAAAACAGCTTCAAACATCCCATTACTTTACAAATAGTTAATGTGTTAGACATTTGACGTTAAGCATATAAGTGGGGAAACATTTAGCAAATGTTTCAAATTATACTTAGTTTTTTGGAAGTCGCTAGGTGCTCTCAAATAAAATACAGTTTCAAACTGTAATATAGTCAATACTGTTTACAGTGTTTAATGCCCCTCATGTTGTCACCAGTGGAGAGTGAAATGAGATGTCACGAAGACAATAGATTTGATAAATTGATTACTTTATTCCGGCCCCCGGCCATAATACATCAGGAAAAACTTAGTGAGGCATCCAGCCACCTCTCATGCTGACGCCCAACATTGCTCACAGTGCAAGGAGTGGGGCCGAGTGTGGCGCCACTCGAATGCCACTGTCAGCAAAATCTCTGGCCACGACCGCGATGACAGTGCGGCAGCACAGCTGACAATGGCCGTGAACTTCCTCCGGCGAGCGGTCAGCTCCCTCGTTACAGGTTGCCCTGTCTCATGCTCAAACAGCAGACCTGAAATGCATTCTGGGATGTCTCCCCGGGTGTCGCAGGATTGTAGTGTAGGCTGTGATACTGAGACGATAATCATTTAGTACAAGAACTGCTGAGTCTTATATGCTCGAGACTATGTTCATTTAGGGCATAAGGCACGTACTCTAATCACTTCCGTGGTGGCAAATGAGGAAATAAACACTTCCGTGGTGGCAAATGAGAAAATAAACACTTCCTTGGTGGCAAATGAGGAAACGCTTCCGTTCTTCTGTTAGCATATTGCAGTGTTGGCTGTCCTTATACCATGCCAAACTGGATCTGCTTCGCAACACCAGTCGGCCATGTTTTGCTTTGCAATGCATAACACTCTCGCACATCTGTGGCTGGCTCTGTTGCAACTCACTTCCGCTCTGGCATATTATTTGACCAAATATGGTCAATATGCTACAACGGCAACATCACTTTTAACGACCTATTGGTTATAACAGCTGAATCTACTAGTCTTGTCTAAATCCTATGAAAATGATATACTGTAAGCTCTCAATCTGCTTTGCAGATTATCTGCTTTGGTGATTAAGTTGCTGAAAATTTTCCTTTTACCTGGAAGTGGACGTCGGTGGAACGCCGGTGTCATATTACGACATGACTGTAGTACACAATGTGTTGCTCAAGCACGTCAAGTGCCAAATTATATTGTTGCGATCGATACTTTAGTCATTCTCCCCCCCCCCCCTCTTCTTTTAGGGCTGAACATGGTCTGATGAGCAAAAACATTTTGCACTGACAATACAGCTGAAACTGGAAATAATACACAAACTCTAAGAATGCAGTATTGATTCGCGGAATCCGGCACTGATTTACTACATGTATGAACCGATAATCAGTGATATTTGGAAAAATAAAGACAAAATAATTCAATTTTCTAACAGATCTGACTCATCTATAGGTTTGCCAAAGTGGAAGACTATGAAAACGTCAATGTATGCAGAACTGGATAAAGCTGTGTTGGAATGGTTTCAGCAGAAAAGAGCAGAGGGCACACAAGAATCTGGATCAATATGTGCCAAATAGGCTCAGTTTTTCTTCGAAACCTTGGGGATTGAAGGAGATTTTAATGTATCTTCCGGCTGGCTAACAAGATTTCAACAGCATTACAGTATACGTGAAAGTGTCTTCCAAGGAGAAAGGTTAAGAGCAGATAATAAAGCTCCTTCTGAATTTTGTAGATTTCCAGGAATTTATTGCACCAGAAAATTTAGAGCTAGAGCCAATAAACAACACAGACGAAACTGGGCCATTTTGGAAATGTCTAACGACAAAGACAGAGTGTAGTGCACACGGTTATAAACTGTGTACTGTAAGGGCAAGATAACTCGGTTGTGTTGTGCTAAGGTTACAGGATCATACTCGTATAAAGTTGAGTGTGTTGAAATAGTTAAAGCTAAAAAATGACATTGTTTCAGAGCAAAAGAAATGCACAATTTACCTGTCCATTATTTTCACCAGAAAGGAGCCTGGACGGACCACACAATATTTCAGACATGGCTCCATAACTGCTTTGTGCCATGGAGCATTTAACACTGGAGGGTCTACCTGCAAGGACACTGCGCTACTGGACAGTGCAGCAGTGCATCTGAATGAAGAGGAAATCTGCTACGAAAGCTTACTGATGAGATCAGCAATCTTCAAACATTCTGGAAACAATTGACTGTGCTAGATGCAATTTATGAAGTGTGTGGTGTCACCGCCAGACACCACACTTGCTAGGTGGTAGCCTTTAAATTGGCCGCAGTCCGCTAGTATACGTCGGACCCGCGTCTCGCCACTGTCAGTGATTGCAGACCGAGCGCCGCCACACGGCAGGTCTACAGAGACTTCCTAGCACTCGCCCCAGTCAAACAGCCGACTTTGCTAGCGATGGTTCACTGACAAATTACGCTCTCAATTGCCGAGACCATAGTTAGCATAGCCTTCAGCTACATCATTTGCTACGACCTAGCAAGACGCCATTATCATTTGCTATTTATCTTGTGATGCATGTACCGTCAGACCGATGTTCACCAATTATGGATTAAAGTTAAGTATTCCAGAAGCTATGTACTATTTTTGCTACTATAAATACCTTGTCCTGTTCCCAGACCTCACGCCAGCATGCGTGAGCTTAAACGCGTGCCTCTCGGCTTCCCGTCCTAGTGGATTGGCTGTCTTGCCAGTCCACAACAGTTGGCGACGAGCCCAAATCGCGTTCCTACCTATATTGCCCTGATTTACTTGTGTAATGGCTTCGCCACAATCTCCAGATGTACTGTCCAAATTTTATCGCCTGCAGAATCAGCAGACGCAGGCCTTACTGGATGCCCTTGGATAGCTCATCCAGGGTCAACGTGCAATGCAAAACGATGCGGCAGCCGCCGCTCCACCACTACCGCAACCACAACACGCTGTTGCACCAACTTTTCGTCCTTTTGATGCGGTACTGGAAAGCTGGACGGAATGGTCACGCCAATTTGGATTCCATCTCGCCGCCTACAGAATTCAAGGTAATGAGCGGCAGCCTTATCTCCTTTCATCCGTCGGCGTCCACACGTACCGTGTGATAGTCAAATTATTTCCTCGACGCGACGTAGCATGACTGTCCTACGACTAAATTTTGTCTGCATTAGATGCATATTTCAAAGAATCAGTCAATGTAGTTGCCAAACGGTATACGTTCTTTCGTACAAAACGTACGGCCGGTCATACTAATAGGGAGTGGGTTGCAACCTTGCAAGGCCTTACTAGGGATTGTGCTTTTGAGTGTCAATGTGGACTCCCTTATTCAGATACTATGGTGCATGATGCAATTGCACAGAACGTTTCTGATGTTCGTATACGGGAACGGATTTTGAAACTAGTCAATCCCTCCCTTCAACAAGTGATGGACATATTGGATCGACAGGACACACTTGACTTTGCTCAGAAATAATTTCAAATTTCACCGGCCGTGTGTCACGTTAACCAGCCCGACGGGCGCGCTGCATTGAACAGTAAACAGCGCTCGCGCCCGTCCGAGCAGCTGCCGCCAAGCTCTCCGCCACATGTGCCGCGCAAGCAAGCAGATGCAGTGAAAACATGCCCGCAGTGTGCTACTAGACATTCGCGTGAGATTTGCCCGTCACGCCAAGCTATTTGCTTTTTCTGTAATAAAAAAGGACATGTTCAAAGTGTTTGCCAGAAAAAGCTCAGAACAGACACTCACAACCATTCTAGGCCTTTTGCTTCGCGCCAGAATCGAACCAAGAATACTCAGGCTCGTGAACCTTCGCCCGTGGAAATTCATGCAGTTCATTCCACTCCGCCCAGTGCCACTCTCTCTAACAGTGACCGTGTTCGTCCCACAAATAGTGTGCGTCAACATCGACGGAAATCCCGTCATGTCACAAGTGATTTTGTACCAGTGTCAGTTAACGTTGCACGTGACAGTCGCTCTTGTCGTCAACAGGACAATAAACTTTTTGTAGCTTTGAACATTAACGGCAAAGTGATACCGTTCCAGCTCGATACCGGAGCTGCAGTTTCACTGATCAATCACGACACGTACAAACAGCTGGGCACACCTCCGTTGTGTGCCACAAATGTCAAGTTAAATAGTTATTCAGGACAAGCTATCTCTGTGTTAGGACAGTGCAGCCTTCTTGCAACATACAAGGGACAAACAAAACTTGTGTCATTGTACGTCCTTCGTTCTTCTTCTGCAGTGAAATTGTTTGGTTTCGATTTATTTCAGTTGTTTAACTTGTCTATAGTCAATCAGGTCCTATCAGTGAACCAGACTGGGCCTTCAGACAGTGGTTCTCGTCTATGTGAAGAGTTTGCAGACATTTTTGCACCGGGCCTTGGTTGCGCTAAGAACTATAAAGCACATTTGGAACTGAAAGTAAACGCGCAACCGAAATTTTTCAGAGCGCGCAATGTTCCCCACGCATTGTGTGATGAGGTCGCAAAAACATTACACGATTTGGAATCACAAGGTGTGATTGAACGTGTGCAAGCTTCTCTCTGGGCATCACCCTTAGTAATTTTGCCAAAACCTTCCGGAAAATTGAGACTGTGTGGACTTCAAAGCTACCGTGAATCCACAACTAGTGATTGCAACTTTTCCTTTACCCCCGCCTGGAAGATCTTTTTGACAAACTGTGCCCAGGTAAATATTTTTCGAAGTTGGACCTAGCAGATACGTACTTGCAAATACCGGTGGACGAAGAATCCCAGCGCATTTTGGTGGTTAACACGCATCTTGGTTTGTATCGATTCAAAAGACTGCCATTCGGGTGTGCATCCGCCCCTGCATTGTTTCAGCAATATCTGCAAACTGTTTGTGTGTCGGTCCCTACTGCAGCAAACTATCTGGACGATATTGTGATCTCCGGAAAGACAGAAGAAGAACATTTAGCCAATCTCAGAACATTATTTCAGGTCTTGCGACAAAATGGTCTTCGCTTGTGGAAAGACAAATGTGTGTTTTTTGCTCGTGACTTACACTACCTGCCCAAGGCATACATCCCAGTCCCGAGCACCTCCGTGCCATACAAGACTTGCCTTCGCCGCAGAATTTGAAGCAGCTACAGAATGTGCTGGGAAAAATCAATTATTATCATCGCTATGTGCGCCACGCAGCTTCCATTTCAGCTCCGCTTCATCACTTACGCCGTAAAGGTGTTCCGTTCGTCTGGACGACAGAATGCGCCTTTCGCCAGTTGAAATCGGCGTTGCTTTCCAATACTTGCCTTACGCCATTCGATCCATAGAAACCCCTTTTGTTGATGGTGGATGCATCGGATTTCGGGATCGGTGCTGTGCTTGCGCACAAAGATGGATCGAATGATCGCCCTATTGCCTTTGCGTCCAAATTGCTCTCGTCTGCGCAAAGAAATTATTCACAGATCGAGAAAGAAGCATTGGCTCTCGTATTTGGTGTTACTAAATTTCATGATTTCTTGTATGGTCGTCACTTTACCATCATCACAGACCACAAACCTTTGACATCGCTTTTTCATCCGAACAAGCCTGTACCTCCACGAACAGCGCAGAAATTCATTCGCTGGTCTATTTTCCTCTCGCAGTACCGCTACGATATCTTGTATCGGTCCCCTGCTAAGAACGGAAACGCCGATGCGTTGTCCCGTTTGCCTGTTGCTGAGGACAGAGCATTCGATTCCTCCGAACTTGCTTGTATGTTCATTGATGCGGAAACCGATGACGTGGTCGAATCGTTTCCGATTGATTTTCGTCGTGTAGCTACAGCCACAGCTGCTGACCCTGTCCTTGCTACCATTCTGCGTTTTGTTGCTACGCAATGGCCTTTGTCGAAGTCGCGGATCGAGGATCCGTTGGTTCGCCGATTTTTTGCTCACAAGGAGAGACTTTTTGTATGACGTGGTGTTTTGCTGTTGCATTCAGATAATGATCAGCCCAGCGTCGTGGTACCACGTTCGTTACAGTCCTCTGTCTTACAGCTTCTCCCCAAGGACGTTGGGGTATAGTGCGAACGAAACAACTTGCTCGTCAGCACTGTACTTGGTTCGGAATCGATGCTGCGATTACGAATATGTGCTCTTCTTGCATGGTGATTACGAATATGTGCTCTTCTTGCATGGCGTGTGCCGAACAACAATCCGCACCACTGCGGAAATTCTTTGCATGGCCAAAAGCCACTTCCCCTTGGCAACGCTTGCACATCGATTTTGCTGGTCCATTCTGGAATGCTCGATGGTTGGTTGTGGTAGATTCATTCAGTAATTTTCCTTATGTTGTCCAGATGTCTTCCATGATGTCATCTGCCACCATCCAAGCATTATCTGCTATCTTTTGCATTGAAGGTCTTCCACAGACTATTGTTTCCGACAATGGCCCACAATTCATGTCCGCAGAATTTCAGTCATTCTGCAAGGCCAATGGTATTCAACATCTGACGTCCGCGCCGTTTTCGCCACAGTCAAACGGTGCCGCTGAACGATTGGTCCGGTCTTTCAAGTCCCAGATGTTGAAGTTGAAAGAGTCGCATTCTCGGGAGGACGCGTTATTGCTCTTTTTGTCCTCTTATCGCTCTCAGCCCCGAGATGGTCGCTCGCCGGCTGAGTTGCTCCACGGTCGTCCTCATCGAACCTTGATGTCTTTGCTACATCCGCCGCATCAGGTTCCTGTGCAGCGGCAGACACCTGCTGTTGCTCCGGGCAACGTTGTCTACTATCGTAACCATCAAGGATCACAGCGTTGGCTCGAAGGGGCATTCTTCGCTGCCTCGGCCGTGCTATGTATTTGGTGTTGGGGGCCTCTGGTGAGGTGCGTCGGCATCTCAATCAGCTGCGCCTCTGTCTGTCTGCGTCACGGGTTCTGCCGCTCCCCGTCTGCTTTCAGCGACGGTGCCGTCCGGTCGGCGCCCTGGGGACCCATCTACTGGCTCGCCTCAGCCCCAGGTGTTACCGACGCTGCCTTCCATTTTGCCCCATGGCGACACACCGCCGCCGCCGCCTGTTCTCCCGCCGGCGACGCCCGCAGTGGACGCGTCGCTGCAACCGCCGGGCACCTCCCTGGGTCACGCGCTGCCGATCGCTTCCCGTGACCAGCTGTCCTCCACCATGGAACTCTTTCCCGCTCCGGACCATAGGACGTCTTTGCCCGTCGGGTGCCCCGACCCGATGGAGGTCGACCCTTCGGCCCCTCCTGTCTCTCTACGGGCGCATACACCGCATGTTGGCATGCACTCTGGAGTAGGTTTTCAGGCGTTTCCTAGCTCCCCTCGGACCGAATGGCAGAGTGCGGGTGGCACAGCCTCGCCTGTTGTTAGGCTCCCCACCTCGTCGCATACGTCAACATGGGGTCCTCCCCACGGCGGGCTGAAGCCTTATAACACAACCGCACGCCGATTTGCGGGGGAGGAATGTGGTGTCACCGCCAGACACCACACTTGCTAGGTGGTAGCCTCTAAATCGGCCGCGGTCCGCTAGTATACGTCGGACCCGCGTGTCGCCACTGTCAGTGATTGCAGACCGAGCACCGCCACACGGCAGGTCTAGAGAGACTTCCTAGCACTTGCCCCAGTTGTACAGCCGACTTTGCTAGCGATGGTTCACTGACAAATTACGCTCTCAATTGCCGAGACGATAGTTAGCATAGCCTTCAGCTACGTCATTTGCTACGACCTAGCAAGGCGCCATTATCATTTGCTATTTATCTTGTGATGCATGCACCGTCAGACCGATGTTCACCAATTATGGATTAAAGTTAAGTATTCCAGAAGCTACGCACTATTCTTGCTACTATAAATACCTTGTCCTGTTCCCAGACCTCACGCCAGCCTGCGTGAGCTTAAACGCGTGCCTCTCGGCTTCCCGTCCTAGTGGATTGGCTGTCTTGCCAGTCCACAACAAAGTGTTTCAGACAAAGCAATCAACCAGGATTGAACAATCAACCACGACCAAATTTTTGTTTGCCTTTCCTTTTCATACCCGTTATTAACATATTAATGAATAGAATGCATTAAACATTATTTCTATTTATTCTGCAGTGTAAGATAAGTAAAAACTGAAAATAGGAAAGATAAAATAGTGTCCACCATTGGACTCAAAGCCAAAACCCAAACCCTTGATTTATTATATCACACTCTTCCCATATGCCACACAAAGGTTACAAGTTGTACTACCATACATGCCTCATCCGTTACCTCAGCTGTGTCAGAAATGCTATTTTCATTTAAGTGCCCAGCCATATGGAGTTCCCATTTCTTTCCCTTTTATTTCTTGCCAAGCCTTGCATATAACATAAATTTGAACAAAATCAATGATGACGAGTAAGTGCGGTTCCCCTGTGCGCTAAAGGCTACTTGTGTGTGGTGCACTCAGGCAGCCCACTCAAATAAAATACTTTTAACTTCTCTTTTCTCCACAATGACTGAGGTTGGCTTTCCTTCCACCTATAAAAACAGTTACGATATGTTACCTACATTTAGTATACAGCAATGTGCAGCTAAAATGAACCAAACGTAAAGCAGCCAGCAACCGCAGTTTTCACTGCAAACCCTTCAAATTTCATGCTACAGAGTACTTGGATATTAAGTATTACAGTAACTATGATCCATAATGAAAGAATAGACACTTCATCATCAAGTTATGACATGAAACTACAAGACATAGAAGAAAGCAGTTTTATGCGCCAATTATTTTCTTCAAGATCAAATGACAGGTATGTACAGTAGCCAAGAAGACAAGCAAATGTGAAAGACATAGTTTTTATTTTTTTAAAAGCAAAGGAGAACCTCTACAGGAGTTTATGTAGCTTCGTTTACAGTGTTTTCTACAGTTTAATGAGGTTCTACTATTCACAGCAAGAAATGAAAAAACTCATTTTTCTCACGTACTGCTATCAGCCACTTTGGGGAATCGCTCATTGCTCTCCTGTCTAGTCTTTTCTCTTACTACCACTCATTACAAGTTTTTAACTATTACAGTACGTCAAACAAATGTTCACATGTCAATATGCTAACAGCTAACATATCAATTAAGAAAACAAACAAAATGTATCAATTTGCTTTTGGCTTTAAACACAGCTGTTTACACAGTTTCGATGTGGCAGACTTCATGGATGCACCCTAAATTTTGTTGCATGAATTTCACTCGAGTTTCTATCCTGTATACTTTATTCTGTGATCTAGGTCTGTCACTAGAAACCACAGCAGCAATTCACTGTCTGAAAAGAGCTAGAAAAGGCTGAGAGTGTTGGTCAGAGACAAGGGCATCATCAGGAGTGTCCTACACATACAAATGATTTGAAAGGTGCGGTGAGCAGCAATCTGTGGCTGTTTCCAGATGATACTGTGGTGTACGGGAAGGTATCACTGTCGAGGGACTGCAGGGGGGATATGAGATGACTTACACTCCACTCACCAAAACAAGAGACGGCCCGAATACACACAAAGGTGAGAGACCATAGTGGTGCTATGGGGGAGGTGAACAACACAACAGGTGTTCGTCATTGTGACCACGCCTGTTGCAGGTGTAAGCTCATTAGTGTGTGTTGACACAAAACGGTGATTTTAGAATCTGATTGTAATATTCATCTTTTAAGATGTTCGAAAAACCAGTTGTTGATTATTAACATAAGTACCTGTGTGATCACACACAGCATTCACTGTTTCTGTGCCCATCCAATAGCAGCACATACAGGTAAGCCATTACTTCATCCACAGGAGAGTGAGCGAGGTCAACATGTCAGCTTTGAGTCCACTCAGGAAGTGACCAGAAAAGAAATAATTAAGTTATTCAGAGAAACACGTCGTTCTTAGCTTGTATAAACTGGAGCTATTGCACGCAAAGTAGTCAATGACTGATATAGTTCTGAGAACAGCTGCATCTACAGGCGTTGGTCGTTCTTCACTGTATTGTGTGGTGAGTGAGTACTGGGCTATGCACTCTCTGAACTCTCCTAAGAAAGAAAAACCATGACAGAAGCTTTCAGAAAGCGTTGATAACTTTCAACAGAAATACGCTCATTCAATGAATTTATTTCACATCTAAAAATATTACTTCTGAAGATGGTATGTTGTTGAAAGAACTATTACATATCATTAAAAAGCACAGAGTAGTGATCAATGAACATGTAATGGGTAAAAAGGCTAAGAATGAAGGGAAAGCTGTTCTTCAGATTCCTCCACACCACTGCGAATTGAATGATAACGAATTAGTTACGCCCATAATCAAAGGCTATGTTGCAGAAAAGAAAAAAAAAACATACAAAATATAATACAGGCTTTCTCACAAGCTACACACATTTCACTGTCATGTCAGTCTGGTGGCCAAGTGCATAGCGTGCAAGGATGCAAGGATTTCCGACACAGCTAGGTACCATGTGAAAACTGAATGCTTTCACTGGAACAGGTACTGGTCAGTCACATAAAAGTATTTTGCTTCATCCCAGCTCTCGAGAATCGGCTATAGAGCAAATTTCTAGTAGATACAATGAATGACAGCTTGATCTAAATGTATTAGTAGTGTGCTGCTAGATGCAGTCACGTCACTTGAATACGAGGGTTGGAACTTTAGTAGTGGCAATTATTTATTTACAGCTCGTACAAAATAGATACGTGATTCAAAGTTTTGCTGACCTTCAAAATTGTCACCAGCATTGTGTATAACCCGTTGCCAGCGATGTGGAAGTCATAGGATACTCTTAGCAGTGCCAGCTGTGTTGACAGTTCGAGTGGTGCAGTTTAATGCCTGACAAATTTGTAGCAGTTCTGAAGCGAATGCTGTGAAATGTTTCCTTCAGTTTAGAAATAGAGTTGAACTCACGAGGGCTTAAGTCAAGGGAATGCAGTAGGTGGTATAGCACTTAGCAGCCCCATCAGCCAAATAAATCAGTAAAAGCTTGCACTGTACGTACCTGAGGTTTGTCCTGCATATAAGCTGGTCATAGGTTGTGTTCCAAAAATGAACAGCATAGAGACAGAAGTGATAACACTCTCTGCAGGACCTGACCATAATTTTGCAGGACAATACTCAACCACGTACAGTGCAAGCTGTTACTGATTTGTTTGACTGATGGGGCTGCTGAGTGCTATACCACCTACTACACTCCCCTCACTTAAGCCCTCGTGAGTTCAATTCGATTTCTAAACTGAAGGAATCACTTCACGGCATTCGCTTCAGAACTGCTACAAATTCGTTGGGCATTAGACCGCACCACTCGAACTGTCAACACAACTGGTACTGCTTAGAGCATCCTACGACTTCCACATTGCTGACAACGGGTTATACATAATTCTGGTGACTACTTTGAAGGTCAGTAAAACTTTGGAACACGTGTCTATTTTGTATGAGCTGTAAATAAATAGTTGCCACTATTAGAGTTCCAACCCTCGTATCTAGGTGTAATGTTGCAAAGCAGTATGAAATGGAACAAACTCATAAGGACTGCAGTAGGGAAGGTAACTAGCAGATTTCGGTTTACTGGGAGAATTTTAAGAAAGTGTAGCTATCTATAAAGGAGACCACAAATAGGACATTAGCGCAATCCATTCTTGAGTACTGCTCAAGTATTTGGGATCCCCTCCAGGTTGAATTAAAGGAAGACATCAAAGCAATTTGCAGGTGGGCTGCTAAACTTGTTACTGGTAGGTCAATCCAAGAGCGAGTATTATGGACATACTTCCCGAATTCAAATGAGAATCCCTGAAGGGATTTTCACGAAACACTATCGAGGAAATTCAGAGAATCGGCATTTGAGGCTGACTGCAGAATGATTTTACTGCCACCAACATACATTTGGCATAAAGACCATGAAGGTAGAAGAAATTAGGGCTCATGCAGAGGCACATAGACAGTTGTTTTTCCCTCGCTCTCTAAGCAACTGGAACAAGAAAGGAAATGGCTAGTAATGGTACACGGTACACTACCCTGTGCAAGTGGATTGTGGAGTAAGAGTGTAGACGTGGAAGCAGCCAAGAGCCAAGCTCCCGCAGGAAATTTGATTACTGTTTTGTGATATAAAAGTACCACTGCTGATTCATTCCACTCCTTAAGGTCAAACAGAACATAGTGACAGATACTATGAAATCTGAAACCCAAAATCAAAATGAAGAGCAGAGGCAAATTTTTCAAATATGTCATTTAGCTTTACGATAATGACCACCCTCATACTGCTGAGAAAGGAACAAACTACACCTTCTGGAGCGCCCAGCATACAGCCCCGGCCTAGCTCCAAGTGAGTGTCACCATTCCAGTCTGACAAAGGAGCAACTGCATGAATCCGAGCTTCAGTCAGATGACGAGATTGTGGTGCAAAGTTTCTGCTGGGTCAGCATTCAGAAGCTCGTCAGATGGAATGAGACGTAATGGAACAGACCGAGATTTGCCACTCTAACACCACCACACACACAACCAATACACTTCAGGATACATAATTTCTTTACATAAACATATATGCACGATCATGATGTAGTCACCACTATTTAAGGCAAGTAACATATTACTTGTTTTTTTTTTTATAACGAAATCTTACATACTGTAGTATTAACTGTTAAAAATATTCATCTTACAAAATTTGACATAAGGAAGTTCTGCCTTTAATGAAACAATTTGTTTAAAAGATGTCTTTGTTCTCTGCTAAACTGAATGTTACATGTGAAATTATTTATATTCATCTGTTTTTATGTGAATTTACATATATTATTAATTGTAATAACACCTAAAATTTACTGCACTGTCAAGATGATATATAAATGACTGTGGCTGTGACCACACAGGCAGACTCAGTTTAATTGGAACAATACTGCACAAATGCTGAAAGGGCACTTAGAAAAACATCATCAAATTGTTAATGAATGACTTTTCATATTGTGCGTTTCGGGATACCCCTTCATCAGTATCAGATACACCAAGTTGTACAGATGACCAGAACTTTTATGTTACATACATAGCTGCCAGAGGCATTTGTGCAGTACTGTTCCAATTATATAATCTGATCACACTTTTCCTGTACAGCTTCTAGTCACATCACCTGTCTCACTTTTGTTGTGTCTCAGTTTTTGTCTCTCTCAATTGTCATATTTTGTATTGCATTGTGATGTCAAAGACTGTATGTAGATTTATCAGCAAAATGGAACCCACGACTGTAAAAAATTCTGAATTCATCAGTTACACTGGGAAGGAATAAATTAGAGGGTATATACCACCACTGGGCCTGCTTATTCAGCATGGAAGATAAGTATTTTTGTTTTGATGGTATCCAATTAATTTGGGGTGTGTAGTGATGTGTATTGGGTTCATGTACTGTGAAATCACCTGCCAAATGGCACTAAAATTTATATTTTTGCAAAAGTCTGTTAATTATAAGATAAAAAAATGGATATTTATGTTAGAGTGCTCACAGAGGACAAGGGAGATTAAGTAGAGAAATTATGTTACTGGCAAGGTTGTTTTTCGAAATAACAACTACTTTCTAGAGAATAGTATTTATTAATTTTGACTTGCCCTCTTATACGCGCAAGGATCGAGAGAAGTTCTGTTTCCAAGTTACAGACGTTTATTGTACAATACACAAGTTACAGAAGCTGTTCAAAACAAGTCACTTGCTGCATTTAATGAACGATTTACACACAACCCCTGACACAAAGTGCTCACCATTTTCCCAAAGCACAAACTTCAGATTTTTTTGAGACACAATTCTGAGACATTAATAACAAACCAGTAAATGAAAGATGAAAAGAGGTAAGCATTCCAAACAGCTCGGGGCTCAGTAGATGGACTACCATGAGTGGAGTCCGCATTTACCACCGTTCCAAAATAAGATAACTCCAGTGGCCCAGGATCACACATCAACCTGTCTCTGCCAGTGAGGGAAGGAACCATCATAAATATGGGGAAAGAATTCAGAGTTTTCACGAAACCAACACCATTAAAGCTGTACAGTTGTCAGACCCAATGGCATCTTATCCGACACGCAGCATCTGACTGACACAGACGTCTTTTGTGCAGTGAAGCTTCCTCCACCATATCCAGGTGCCACTTTCTTGCAAACTGCAATTCCCATTGTGACACCTCATATTCTCAACATTGTCCTTGTTACAGATGATGTACAATTCAGTGTCTAGAGTATATGTTCAATTAAACTTTCACAAACGTTCAATTATTTATGCTCTATGACCTATATAAACTACCATCTATGTTCAGTGAGGCAAGATCTATAAAACTTATCAATAACAAATAATCTGTGCTGTACGACTGATAATTGTCATCTATGAGCTCCATAATATGACTTTGTTGTGGTCTTCAGTCCAAAGACTGATTTGATGCAGCTCTCCATGCCACTCTATCCTGTGCAAGCCTCTTCATCTGCGAATAACTGCAGCAACCTCCATTCTTCTGAATCTGCTTACTGTATTCATCTCCTGATCTCCCTCTACAATTTTCACCCCACACACTTCCTTCCAATACCACATTGGTGATCCCTCGATGGCTCAGAATGTGTTCCATCAACCGATCCCTTCTTTTGGTCAAGTTGTGCCACAAATTTCTTGTTTCCCCAATTCTATTCAGTACATCCTCATTAGTTACATAATCGGCCCATCTAATCTTCAGCGTGGTTCTGTAGTACCACATTTCAAAAGCTTCTATTCTCTTTTTATCTAAACTGTTTATTGCCCACGCTTCAGTCCCATACATGTCTACCTTCTAGACAGACACCATCAGGAAAGACTTCCTAACACTCAAATCTATACTCGCTGTTAACACATGTCTCTTCTTAAGAAATGCTTTTCTTGTTATTCCCTACTTCCCCCCATGAACCATGGACCTTGCCGTTGGAGGGGAAGGAAGCTTGCGTGCCTCAGCGATACAGATAGCCGTACCGTAGGTGCAACCACAACGGAGGGCTATCTGTTGAGAGGCCAGACAAACGTGTGGTTCCTGAAGAGGGGCAGCAGCCTTTTCAGTAGTTGCAGGGGGAACAGTCTGGATGATTGACTGATCTGGCCTTGTTACACTAACCAAAACGGCCTTGCTGTGCTGGTACTCCGAACGGCTGAAAGCAAGGGGAAACTACAGCCGTAATTTTTCCCGAGGGTATGCAGCATTACTGTATGGTGAAATGATGATGGCGTCCTCTTGGGTAAAATATTCCGGAGGTAAAATAGTCCCCCATTCGGATCTCCGGGCGGAGACTAATCAAGAGGACTTCGTTACCAGAAGAAAGAAAACTAGCATTCTACGGATTGGAGCATGGAATGTCAGATCCCTTAATCGGGCAGGTAGGTTAGAAAATTTAAAAAGGGAAATGGATAGGTTAAAGTTAGATATAGTGGGAATTAGTGAAGTTGGGTGGCAGGAGGTGAATACAGGGTTATAAATACAAAATCAAATAGGGGTAATGCAGGAGTAGGTTTAATAATGAATAAAAAAATTAGAATGCGGGTAAGCTACTACAAACACCATAGTGAACGCATTATTATGGCCAAGATAGACACGAAGCCCATGCCTGCTACAGTAGTACAATTTTATATGCCAACTAGCTCTGCAGATGATGCAAGAAATTGATGAAATGTATGATGAGATAAAAGAAATTATTCAAGTAGTGAAGGGAGACGAAAATTTAATAGTCATGGGTGACTGGAATTCAAGAGTAGGAAATGGGAGAGAAGGAAACATAGTAGGTGAATAGGGATTGGGGGTAAGAAATGAAAGAGGAAGCCGTCTGGTAGAATTTTGTACAGGGCATAACTTAACCATAGCTAACACTTGGTTCAAGAATCATGAGAGAAGGTTGTATACATGGAAGAACCCTGGAGATACTAGAAGGTATCAGATAGATTATATAATGGGAAGACAGAGATCTAGGAACCATGTTTTAAATTATAAGACATTTCCAGGGGCAGATGTGAACTCTGACCACAATCTATTGGTTATGAACTATAGATTAAAACTGAAGAAACTGCAAAAAGGTGGAATGGGACCTGGATAAACTGACTAAACCAGAGGTTGTACAGAGTTTCAGGGAGAGCATAAGAGAACAATTGACAGGAATGGGGGAAAGAAATACAGTAGAAGAAGAATGGGTAGCTCTGAGGGATGAAGTAGTGAAGGCAGCAGAGGATCAAGTAGGTAAAAAGACAAGGGCTAGTAGAAACCCTTGGGTAACAGAAGAAATATTGAATTTAATTGATGAAAGGAGAAAATATAAAAATGCAGTAAATGAAGCAGGCAAAAAGGAATACAAACGTCTCAAAAATGAGATCGACAGGTAGTGCAAAATGGATGAGCAAGGATGGATAGAGAACAAATGTAAGGATGTAGAGGCTTATCTCACAAGGGCTAGATAGATACTGCCTACAGGAAAATTAAAGAGACCTTTGGAGAAAAGAGAGCCACTTGTATGAATATCAAGAGCTCAGATGGAAACCCAGTTCTAAACAAAGAAGGGTAAGCAGAAAGGTGGAAGGAGTATATAGAGAGTCTATATAAGGGCGATGTACTTGAGGACAATATTATGGAAACGGAAGAGGATGTAGATGAAGATGAAATGCGAGATACGATACTGTGTGAAGAGTTTTACAGAGCACTGAAAGACCTGAGTCGAAACAAGGCCCCGGGAGTAGACAACATTCCATTAGAACTACTGACGGCCTTGGGAGAGCCACTCCTGACAAAACTCTTCCTTCTGGTGAGCAAGATATATGAGACAGGTTACATACCCTCAGACTTAAAGAAGAATATAATAATTCCAATCATAAAGAAAGCAGGTGTTGACAGATGTGAAAATTACCGAACTATCAGTTTAATAAACACAGCTGCAAAATACTAACGTGAATTCTTTACAGACGAATGGAAAAACTGGTAAAAGCTGACCTTGGGGAAGATCAGTTTGGATTCCGAAGAAATGTTGAAACACGTGAGGCAATACTGACCTTACGACTTATCTTAGAAGAAAGATTAAGGAAAGGCAAACCTACATTTCTAGCGTTTGTAGACTTAGAGAAAGCTTCTGACAATGTTGACTGGAATACTCTCTTTCAAATTCTGAAGGTGGCAGGGGTAAAATACAGGGAGCGAAAGGCTATTTACATTTGACCAGAAAGCAGATGGCAGTTATAAGTGTCGAGGGACACGAAAGGGAAGCAGTGGTTGGGAAGGGAGTGAGACGGGGTTGTAGGCTCTCCCCGATGCTATTCAATCTGTATATTGAACAAGCAGTAAAGGAAACAAAAGAAAAATTCGGAGTAGGTATTAAAATCCAGGGAGAAGAAATAAAAACTTTGAGGTTCGCCGATGACATTGTAAATCTGTCAGAGACAGCAAAGGACTTGGAAGAGCAGTTGAACGGAATGGACAGTGTCTTGAAAGGAGGGTATAAGATGAACATCAACAAAAGCAAAATGAGGATAATGGAATATAGTCGAATTAAGTCGGGTGATGCTGCGGGAATTAGATTAGGAAATGAGACACTTAAAGTAGAAAAGGAGTTTTGCTATTTGGGGAGCAAAATAACTGATGATGGTCGAAGTAGAGAGGATATAAAATGTAGACTGGCAATGGCAAGGAAAGCATTTCTGAAGAAGAGAAATTTGTTAACGTCGAGTATAGATTTAAGTGTCAGGAAGTTGTTTCTGAAAGTATTTGTATGGAGTGTAGATGTATGGAAGTGAAACATGGATGATAAATAGTTTGGACAAGAAGAGAATAGAAGCTTTTGAAATGTGGTGCTACAGAAGAATGCTGAAGATTAGATGGGTAGATCACGTAACTAATGAGGAGGTATTGAATAGGATTGGGGAGAAGAGGAGTTTGTGGCACAACTTGACAAGAAGAAGGGACCGGTTGGTAGGACATGTTCTGAGGCATCAAGGGATCACAAATTTAGCATTGGAGTGCAGCGTGGAGGGTAAAAATCGTAGAGGAAGAACAGGAGATCAATACACGAAGCAGATTCAGAAGGATGTAGGCTGCAGTAGGTACTGGGAGATGAAGAAGCTTGCACAGGATAGAGTAGCATGGAGAGCTGCATCAAACCAGTCTCAGGACTGAAGACCACAACAACAACAACAACAACTTCAAACATCATCAGTTATTTTGCTGCTCAAATAGCAAAGCTCATGTACTACATGAAGAATCTCATATCCTAATCTGAGTACCTTAGCACCACTTTATTTAATTTAACGACATTCTATTATCCTTGTTTTGTGTTTGTGTTCACCTTACATCCCACTTTCAAGACACTGTCCATTCCAATCAACTGCTCTTCCAAATCCTTTGCTGTCTCTGACAGAATTACAATGCCATCAACAAACCCCCGAGTTTATACTTCATCTCCATGAACTTAAATTCGTGTTCCAAACTTTTATTTGGTTTCCTTACTGCTCGTTCAACGTACATATTGAACAACATTGAAGATCGGCTACAACCCTGTCTCACTCTTCTCAACCACTACTTCTCTTTCATGGCCCTCAACTCTTGTAAGTACAAGTTATAAATAATCTTTCGCTTCCTGAATTTTACCCCTGCTGCCTTCCGAATTTCAAAGAGAATATTCCAGTCAACACTGTCGAAAGCTTTCTCTAAGTCTACAAATGCTATAAATGTATGTTTGCCTTTCCTTAATATATCTTCTTAGATAAATCATAGGGTCAGTAGTGCCTCGCATGTTCCGACATTTCTCTGGAATCTGAACTGATCTTCCCTGAGGTCTATCAGTTTTTCCAATCCTCTTTAAAGAATTCGTGTTAGTATTTTGCAACCATGACTAATTAAACTGATAATTTAGTAATTTTCACTCCTGTCAGCAACTGCTTTCTTTGGAATGGGAATTACTACATTCTTATTGAAGTCTGCTGATATTTCCCTCGTCTCATATGTCTTGCACACCACATGGAAGAGTTTTGTCATTGCTGGCTCTCCCAAGGCTGTCTGCTCCTGGGGCCTTGTTTTGATTTACATCTTTTAGAGCTTTTTCAAATTCTTCTCGTGGCATCATACCTCCCCTCTCATCTTCTCAACATCCACTTCCCTTTTTATAATACTGCTTTCAAGGTCATCTCCCTTGTACAGACCTCTATACAATCCATCCACTTTTCAGCTTTTCCTTCTTTGCTTAGGACTGGTTTACCATCTAAACTCTTGATATTGCTACAGCTGCTTCTCTTTTTCCCAAAGACCTCCTAATTTTCCTGTAGGCTGTATTTGTCTTTCCCCTACTGAAATATGATTCTAAATCCTTAAATTTCTCCTCTAACCATTCCTACTTAGCAGTTTTGCTCTTCCTGTAAACTTAATCTTTTAAACGTTTGTATTCCCTTTTGCCTGCTTCATTTGCCGCACTTTTAAATTTTCCCCTTTCAACAATTAAATTCAATATCTTTTGTTATCCAAGGGTTTCTGCTGGGTCTTGTCATTTTATCTACATGACCCTCTGGTGGCTATACTACTCCATCTCTTAAAGCTTCACTTTCATCTTCTGTTCTAGTCAACTTTTGCCCAATGCTCCCTATGAATCTCTCAACAACCTCTGGTTCTTTCAACTTTTCCAGGGCCCATAATCAATAAATTTTGGTTGAGTCCACCTCTGCCCTGGAAATGTATTAGAATTTAACACTTGGTTCCTAAATCTCTGTCTAACCATTATATAACCAATCTGAAACCTTCCAGTGTCTCCAGGTCTCTTCCATGTCTACAATCTCCTTTTATGATTATTAAACAAAGTGTTAAGAGATGATTACACTGTGCTCTGTGCAAAATTCTACCTGCCAGCTTCCTCTTTCATTCCTTCCTCCCACCCCCCATTCACCTATTTCTCCTACTTTTCCTTTTCCAACGATTGGATTACAGTCTCCCCAATAAAAATTTTCATCTGCTTTAACTATCTGAATAAGTTCTTTTATCTCATCATTCATTTCTGCAATCTCTCCATCATCTGCGGAGCTAGTTCGCATGTAAACTTTTACTATTGTGGTAGAGTTGCCTTCATGTCTATCTTGGCTACGATAATGTGCCCATGCTCACTATGCTGTTCACAGTAGCTTACCCACCACATTCCTATTTTCTTATTTATTATCAAACCCACTTCTCCATTACCCATATACCCATATTTGATTTATTATTTACAAACCTGTATTCACATGACCAGAAGTCCTGTTCTTCCTGCCTCCAAACTTCACTAGTTCTCTTCTCACCATACCTAATTTCAACCTCCCAGTTTCCTTTTCAAATTTTCTAACCCACCTACCCGATTAAGGCAGCTAACATTCCAAGCTCTGATCCAAAGAACGCCAGTTTTGTTTTCCTGATGAAGGCATCCTCTTGAGTAGTCCCCGCCCACCCGGAGATCCAAATGGAGGACTCTTTCACCTCTGGAATATTTCACCCAAGACAATGCCATCATCATATAACCATATGGTAGAGCTGCATGTCCTTGGGAAAAATTACGGCTGTAGTTTACTCTTGCTTTCATTCACAGTATCAGCATAGCAGCAAGGCCATTTTGGCTGATGCTACAAGGCCAGATCAATCATCCAGACTCTTGATCCTGAAACTACTGAAAAGGCTTCTGCTCCTCAGCAGGAACCACGTTTTTCTGCTATTTCAACAGATACCCCTCCATTATGGTTGTACCTATAGTGTGGCTGTCTGTATCGCTGAGGAACACAAGCCACCCCACCAAGGGTTCATGGGGTGGGTACAATCATTACAATACAAGATCTATCATCTATATTGTGCTATTATATATCATTCCAGTAGAATCAAGTGTAACTCCAGCTGACAAATGGTGACTGATCATTCAAGTGTACAGCAATTTAATATCAAGCTTTATGGACGGTTTATTGTTTTACAAAGACATACTCTCCTGAGGGGCGGGGGCAGCAAGAGGGGGGGGGGGGCTGTGTAGCTTTCTACAGTCGTAATCTCAGTTGAGAGTATTGTGTCATGCCAGCGAATAAATACACACTACTAAGAGAGTTCTTCAACAAGAGAAACCCAATATTTGAAAGCTAAAAGCTATCTACACTTCACAATAGCTGGACAAAGGAGTATACACTGAGCATAAATAAGAAATGAATAGATAAAAAATGTTTTTTTAACCATTCAGTGGTAGTGCCATTCAAAGTTTCACGAGCACGTGCCTTGCGGCTTTTACACAGCAATTAGTAATACATTTTTAACCTTAGGAAAAATAAACTTTTTATAATCACTAGTTGCATTTGAATGGAGAAAACATAACTTCACATGGCTCTATAAAAACAATATTTTATTTATTTCTTGCCTTCACAATTGTCTATTGCTGTCACAGTAATTAATGTTGTTGTTGTTGTGGTCTTCAGTCCTGAGACTGGTTTGATGCAGCTCTCCATGCTACTCTATCCTGTGCAAGCTTTTTCATCTCCCAGTACCTACTGCAACCTACATCCTTCTGAATCTGCTTAGTGTATTCATCTCTTGGTCTCCCTCTATGATTTTTACCCTCCACGCTGCCCTCCAATACTAAATTGGTGATCCCTTGATGCCTCAGAACATGTCCTACCATCCGATCCCTTCTTCTGGTCAAGTTGTGCCACAAACTTCTCTTCTCCCCAATCCTATTCAATACTTCCTCATTAGTTATGTGATCTACCCATCTAACCTTCAGCATTCTTCTGTAGCACCACATTTCAAAAGCTTCTATTCTCTTCTTGTCCAAACTATTTATCGTCCATGTTTCACTTCCATACATGGCTACACTCCATACGAATACTTTCAGAAATGACTTCCTGACACTTAAATCAATACAGGATGTTAACAAATTTCTCTTCTTCAGAAACGCTTTCCTTCCCATTGCCAGCCTACATTTTATATCCTCTCTACTTCGACCATCATCAGTTATTTTGCTCCCCAAATAGCAAAACTCCTTTACTACTTTAAGTGCCTCATTTCCTAATCTAATTCCCTCAGCATCACCCGACTTAATTAGACTACATTCCATTATCCTTGTTTTGCTTTTGTTGATGTTCATCTTATATCCTCCTTTCAAGACACTGTCCATTCCACTCAACTGCTCTTCCAAGTCCTTTGCTGTCTCTGACAGAATTACAATGTCATCGGTGAACCTCAAAGTTTTTATTTCTTCTCCATGAATTTTAATACCTACTCCTAATTTTTCTTTTGCTTCCTTTACTGCTTGCTCAATATACAGATTGAACAACATCGGGGAGAGGCTACAACCCTGTCTTACTCCCTTCCCAACCACTGCTTCCCTTTCATGTCCCTCGACTCTTATAACTGCCATCTGGTTTCTGTACAAATTGTAAATAGCCTTTCGCTCCCTGTATTTTACCCCTGCCACCTTTAGAATTTGAAAGAGAGTATTCCAGTCAACATTGTCAGAAGCTTTCTCTAAGTCTACAAATGCTAGAAACGTAGGTTTGCCTTTTCTTAATCTTTCTTCTAAGATAAGTCGTAAGGTTAGTATTGCCTCACGTGTTCCAACATTTCTACGGAATCCAAACTTATCTTCCCCGAGGTTGGCTTCTACTAGTTTTTCCATTCGTCTGTAAAGAATTCGTGTTAGTATTTTGCAGCTGTGACTTATTAAGCTGATAGTTCGGTAATTTTCACATCTGTCAACGCCTGCTTTCTTTGGGATTGGAATTATTATATTCTTCTTGAAGTCTGAGGGTATTTCGCCTGTTTCATACATCTTGCTCACCAGATGGTAGAGTTTTGTCAGGACTGGCTCTCCCACGGCCGTCAGTAGTTCCAATGGAATATTGTCTACTCCGGGGGCCTTGTTTCGACTCAGGTCTTTCAGTCCTCTGTCAAACTCTTCACGCAGTATCGTATCTCCCATTTCATCTTCATCTACATCCTCTTCCATTTCCATAATATTGTCCTCAAGTACATCACCCTTGTATAGACCCTCTATATACTCCTTCCACCTTTCTGCTTTCCCTTCTTTGCTTAGAACTGGGTTTCCATCTGAGCTCTTGATATTCATACAAGTCGTTCTCTTATCTCCAAAGGTCTCTTTAATTTTCATGTAGGCGGTATCTATCTTACCCCTAGTGAGATAGGCCTCTACATCCTTACATTTGTCCTCTAGCCATCCCTGCTTAGCCATTTTGCACTTCCTGTCGATCTCATTTTTGAGACGTTTGTATTCCTTTTTGCCTGTTTCACTTACTGCATTTTTATATTTTCTCCTTTCATCAATTAAATTCAGTATTTCTTCTGTGACCCAAGGATTTCTACTAGCCCTCGTCCTTTTTACCTACTTGATCCTCTGCTGCCTTCACTACTTCATCCCTCAAAGCTACCCATTCTTCTTCTACTGTATTTATTTCCCCCATTCCTGTCAATTGCTCCCTTATGCTCTCCCTGAATCTCTGTACAACCTCTGGTTCTTTTAGTATATCCAGGTCCCATCTCCTTAAATTCCCACCTTTTTGCAGTTTCTTCAGTTTTAATCTACAGGTCATAACCAATAGATTGTGGTCAGAGTTCACATCTGCCCCTGGAAATGTCTTACAATTTAAAACCTGGTTCCTAAATCTCTGTCTTACCATTATATAATCTATCTGATACCTTTTAGTATCTCCAGGGTTCTTCCATGTATACAACCTTCTTTCATGATTCTTAAACCAAGTGTTAGTTATGATTATGTTGTGCTCTGTGCAAAATTCTACAAGGCGGCTTCCTCTTTCATTTCTGTCCCCCAATCTATATTCACCTACTATGTTTCCTTCTCTCCCTTTTCCTTCTACTGAATTCCAGTCACCCATGACTATTAAGTTTTCATCTCCCTTCACAATCTCAATAATTTCTTTTATTTCATCATACATTTCTTCAATTTCTTCGTCATCTGCAGAGCTAGTTGGCATATAAACTTGTACTACTGTAGTAGGTGTGGGCTCCGTATCTATCTTGGCCACAATAATGCGTTCACTATGCTGTTTGTAGTAGCTTACCCGCATTCCTATTTTCCTATTCATTATTAAACCTACTCCTGCATTACCCCTATTTGATTTTGTGTTTATAACCCTGTAGTCACCTGACCAGAAGTCTTGTTCCTCCTGCCACCGAACTTCACTAATTCCCACTATATCTAACTTCAACCTATCCATTTCCCTTTTTAAATTTTCTAACCTACCTGCCCGATTAAGGGATCTGACATTCCACGCTCCGATCCGTAGAACGCCAGTTTTCTTTCTCCTGATAACGACATCCTCTTGAGTAGTCCCCGCCCGGAGATCTGAATGGGGGACTATTTTACCTCCGGAATATTTTACCCAAGAGGACGCCATCATCATGTAATCATACAGTAAAGCTGCATGCCCTCGGGAAAAGTTACGGCTGTAGTTTCCCCTTGCTTTCAGCCGTTCGCAGTACCAGCACAGCAAGGCCGTTTTGGTTATTGTTACAAGACCAGATCAGTCAATCATCCAGACTGTTGCCCTTGCAACTACTGAAAAGACTGCTGCCCCTCTTCAGGAACCACACGTTTGTCTGGCCTCTCAACAGATACCCCTCCGTTGTGGTTGCACCTACGGTATGGCTATCTGTATCGCTGAGGCACGCAAGCCTCCCTACCAACGGCAAGGTCCATGGTTCATGGGGGGGGGGGGGACAGTAATTAATAAGGTGCTAATATTCTTTGTTCCCTTCACTTTTTTAAAGTTGTATCACTTAACTGCACTGATTGGTGTGAAAAGAAAGTAACACGAGAACACATTATGAAATGGAGCACTCGTCAACTCCCACTCCTCTTTGTGACTGAATAAGTTAGTCAACTTCCATCTGCAGCTCCTTTCACAATGCACACACTTGGTGCCTGTGGCACTATGTTTTTTGCATACATTTTTCTTACATTTAACACATTCTGTTTTTGATCTGTTGTTTTTATGCCTGCCGCATATGTAACAAATTCCAGATTTTGCTGGTTCCTTGGTCTGCTTTTCTTCATGGCTGTACTTGGCCAAGAAGATGTGCACATCCTTGGGAAGTTTTTGATGGTTCAAATGGCTCTGAGCACTATGGGACTTAACATCTGAGGTCATCAGTCCCCTAGAACTTAGAACTACTTAAACCTAACTAACCTAAGGACATCACACACATCCATGCCCGAGGCAGGATTCGAACCTGCGACCGTAGCGGTCTCGCGGTTCCAGACTGTAGCGCACAGAACCGCACGGCCACTTCGGCCGGCGGGAAGTGTTTGATGTAACATTTCTTGATTTGAATGTTCTTCCATCAGGCTAACAGCAAGATGTTTAAAAAAAAATCCATATTCTCTTTTATTATCAGGATTGTTGAATTTGAAAATAATGTCTTCATTTATCCCAGCAGTATCTAGATGTCCGTAGAAAAGAGTGCCATTGGCCATCGTCGCATAATTCTGGAAATGCTGTAGGATGAGAACATCTGATCTACAGCACCTACTACTCCTTTGGTAGCATTGTACTCCACTCTCGATTTCGTAGTCTCTTGATCTATTATATTTGTGCTGTGAATTGCCGGAAAAAAAAAAAAAAAAAAAAAAAAAAAAAAAAAAAAAAAAAAAAAAATCACTGCTTTGTTCTTTTTAGAAATAACCGAGGCAAAAAAAAAATTCTGGAGGAATTTCCTTCTCCCCCCCCCTCTCCATGGTTTCCAAGAAAGTCAATTCTTTGCGGAGGAGATTTTCAGCCAGAGGGTAGCTATTGCAGTAATTGCCAGTCGAAAGATATCTGTTTTCTCAACTAGTGTCACTAATCTTCGTACAATGTTATCAGACTTGTTAGAGTCCTGGCATCTGCTTGCCACAGCAAATTTCAAAGTTCATGGTAAAAAATGTTTTGGCATCATACCAGGCACGAACCTTGATCCCATATTTTGCAGCCTTGTTATGGATATACTATACGAATCTGCAGCATCCTCTGAAATGATGCAACATCTTGTCAACAGTTACAAACTCGCTAACATTGTACTGAACAAGACAATTGACAAATTCTTGATGGAAGTCCCAAATAGGTGCTAGTTTCTCTCTTTGTTTTCTCTCATTCCAGGTACCCAAGTCGTCAAGCCTATAAGCTCAAAACAGAAACCTAAAGTGTTTATAGCTGAAGAGAGCTTGTAAAATAATTGTTCTTGTGGCATCTGAATCCCACAGTTCACAGCAATTTGTGTCTCCTTTCTTTATACCTATTAGATATAATGCACCTAAAAGAGCCTGTATCTCTGGTTTTGTGGTGTCTGTAGTCTCGTTCTCTTGGATATTGAACCTCAGCTCTTTTACTATACTGGATGCATTATTTTGTATTTTCCACAATGTTGACAATCATCCCATAGTAATAAATAAATAAAATGTGTCAATTTCTTTTTCCATAATTATACCACTTGTTTTGGACCTGGCAAAACCTTTAGTATGTTCTTGCCCTTGGCTTTAGAAAAGGAAGAAGGAACTGGTTCACTTATCCAAATAGTTTCTTCATCTTTTCTTATTTAAAAAATGGTCATCATATGTTTATTGTCTCCCCTCTTCAATTATGTGGTCATATTTCGTGTGTGTGTGTGTGTGTGTGTGTGTGTGTGTGTGTGTGTGTGGCTTGCAGGTCCCCTTACACACATTAGAAGAAACAAATATGCAAAAAATTATAGAAATGTGATCATACATGCTAAGACAACAGGAAAGAATGAAAGATGCTATAAAGAAGACTAAAACACAAGTAAAATGACAAAGGAGGAAGGCACAGGAAAATGTCACAGGCTGACCACTTACATAAAATATGGGCAAGCCAGTCACTCGGAACATACTAAAACCATCTCCCCCAAATCTTGGTAAAAACATTAGACAATTCACAAAACTTTAAACCTCTAACCACATTCATTTGTTCATTACCTAAAATAGACTGCATATCTGTCGGCAAATCAGCTGCGCTCCGCTGATTGGAAAATAAAACACAGTCCAATAAAATATGGTGCACAGTGACCTGCATGCCACAAGCACCACACATTTGAGGGTGCTCTTGCCGGAGCAGAAAGCCACGCTTCATACGGCTGTGGCCTATGCAAAGACAAGTGAGGAGGATCTCATCCCATCGACGTGTCTGGAAGGAGGTACGCCACAGCTGAGTTGTGGGTTTTACTGCACGGAGATTATTGCCAGTCACTTCAAGCCATCCATTCTCCCACTGACACAAGACTCTGGACTTCAACAGCAAGGTCATAGCATGGAGGGGGCTGGCACACTGAAATACCTTAGGATCAACTCACACCACCTTGGCTGCTAGAACCGTCCTTCTGTTCCCCACAATTTCCATATGTCCTCGTACCCAGCAGAAAAAAATCTCTGTCCCCAGTCATTGTGTTTGGAGGAGGGCACCCTGGATAGTCTGGACTATGTTATCTGCTGGGTACAAACATTGGAGAGAGTGAAGGGCACTCAAAGAATCAGAAAAACAAGAAATTTAGCACTGGAAGAACATCTTGTTTTTCCGAAGCCCCAAAGATCAAATATAATTCTGCCAGGAGGACATTAAAGGCTTCAGGCATTCGGAACTTGAGAACAGGACCTGGGGAAACAACAGGGCTACTAACAGAAACTCCCCGTTTCGACCCATCTGTAAAAACAGCTACAAAGTTGTGGTACTTTTTCAAGTAAGACAGTTTCATTCTGTGTAAAGGTAATTATTTAAAATTCTTTTTTAAAATACATAACTGCTTTTCTTGAAAGTACTTTGAGAATATTTTTTAGCAGGAAACGGACAAAAAAAGTTTACTAAGCTTCTTTTTGAGCTTATGTAATATGCCTTGTTTACAAAATTTCTAAATGTTTGTTAATCTGTAATTAAAAATTGTCAACGTTAAAATTATAATTAATATGGAAGATATTTGTGAGCTCTTAATATAGATAATTTGCCTTTTCATTAAGAACATCCTTTTTAGCATATCTATCTATATCCGAATCCCGCTCCAGCTACTGCCGGGTCTGGGTGCTCACGAGTCCTCTCCATTTGGCTCGGTCCTCCCACCACTTTTCTTCCTCCACTTGCTGCCATGTCACACCTCTCCTTTCAACAGATATTCTCACTCCCATTTTCCACCGTGTTCTTGGGCGCCCTCTAGGTCTTTTCCCCATCCATCTTTAGTACTTCCATAATTTTGGGGAGTCTCTGCCCTCTTAACATGCCCATACCATCTTAATCTCTTTCTTTCAATTTCTTCTCTCATACTTTCTTGTTTGAGGTCCTTTAGCATATAGCTTTTTAATATGAGCAGAAATGGCATTTTTAACTACAGGTTTGAAAAACTTTGGGTCTTTCTTACAATTCGCGAAATTAATATAGGCTTTCATATAATTAGGGAACAGGCCACTTTTTTCACGTTGCTTATTAAAGTGAACAGCCATACTTGTACGTAACAGTTTCATCTTTATATCCTAATTTTTAGACGCAGCCTTGGATGCTTGGGCAGGGAGAAATCTTAAAGCTTTAAACATGGCTGTGAGGTCAGCGACCATTTACAAAGTAAAATTAAGTCTTTTGATCTGGTTTTGGCACAACTATGAGTGCCTTCATCAGAAGTGAAACATTCAAACTGGTTTATAAGGTAAGTACTAAAATTATGGGAAACATTTTTTATATAAGAGTAGTACTAACTAACACTACAAGAAAGAAACAGTACTTACAGGTGACACATAAAGTAAATATCAAGCGATAAAGCTTCAGTCACAAAATTTGTTAAAAAAGAATACATGGGAGGTAAGCCACTATGGGCTGCTCACGCGTCAAGCCACAGGTAGCAACAGACTGACGCGCCCGCGTTAGCAACTCTCTTGGCGTGTGTGAGCAGCCCTTGGTGGCCTGCCTCCCATGCATTCTTTTTTAAAAAAATTTTGAGACAGAGATTTATCGCTTGGTATTTATTTTATAAGTGAGAGGTAAGTACTGTTTCTTTCTTGTACTGTTAGTAAGTACTTAAAATTATATTAAAAAAATTTCCCATAATTTTTTTACTTTTGTTATACGCCTGATTGAATGTTTCACTTCTGTTGAAGGCACTCATAGTAGTGCCAAAACCATGTCAAAAGACTTTGTTTGCAACCAACGGCTGTTATTGCTTTAATTTTACTTTGTAAACAGTTGCTGACCATGCAGCCATAATTAAAGCTTTAGGATTTCTGCCTGCCCAGGCATCCAAGGCTGCCTCTAAATATAAGGATATTAAGAAGAAACTGCTAAGTACACGTATGGCCATTCAATTTAATAAGCAAGGTGAAAAAAGTGGCCTATTCCCTAATTATATGAAAACCTATTTAATTTCGCAAATTGTAAGAAAGACCCCAAGTTTTTCAAACCTGCAGTTAAAAAATGTCATTTCTGCTCATATTAAAAAGCTATATGCGAAAAAGGATGTTCTTAATGAAGAGGCATATTATCTATAATTAGAACTCACATATATCTTCTGTATTAACTATAATGTTATCATTGATGATTTTTGGGTACATATTAACAAACATTTAGAAATTTTGTAAACAAGGCATATTGCGTGAAAAAAATGCTAAGTAAACTTTGTTTGTCTGTTTTCTGCTGAAAAATATTCTCAAATCACTTTCAAGAAAAGCTGTTACGTATTTTATAAAAGAATTTTACACAGAATGAAACAGCCTTACTTGAAACAGGCGTAAAGTACAATGTTATGTCCAACTTGGCAGACAAAAATGTAATAGAAAAGACGCTTGTCGACCTAAAAATTGGTCTTGACCGTAAAAACATGGATAATTAATATCAAAATACAATTGCCTTTGTAAAAACATAGCCTGTGTTCAAAATGTTACGCATAACGATAGTAAGTTACTTAAATCTATTAATAATAAACTTAAAGAAGCTGATGCTTAAATAACTAAGTCTGACAGAGGTTGCTCTTTGGTTATTGCCCACAATTCTGAACATATTTCTAAAACCTCAGATTTTTTTTAACGAAAATAATATTTCAGAACTGTACAGGTATCCAACTCCTGAATTACAAAAAGAAGTCAGGTCAGCTATCAACAATGCAAAATTTTTACTCAAACCTTTTCCAAAGGACATGCTTATCAACATGAACCCCCAGCCCCCAAAACTTCATTCACAATTCAAAATTCACAAACCTAACCATCCAAAACACCCAATTTCTAATGGTATGAATAACGTGTACCATGATTTAGCCAAATCTCTGCATAAAACTCTGAAAAAATTATTCATCTTTGAGAACAATTATTGCACCCCCAATAGTCATGCCTTAGTCCATAAAATGAAAGTTTTACAATCCAATCCAGATACCAAGTTGTTTTCCCTAGACATCAAAAATCTTCATACATACATTAATAATAAACTTAAAGAAGATGATGCTTAAATAACTAAGTCTGACAGAGTGTTTGTTTGTGTGTCTATCGAGCTGCCAGCACTTTCGTTTGGCAAGTCACATCATCTTTGTTTTTAGATATATTTTTCCCACGTGGAATGTTTTCCTCTATTATATTCATACATACATTCCCGTAAAAGAAACACTTAGGATCGCAGAAAAGAAATTTTCGTCATTTCAAAAAGAACTCTCACAGAAACAAATCACTGACTTTAAGAATCTGATCATACTCATAGTCAAATACAACTATTTTGAATTTAATGAAAATTGTATCAGCAATCCGACAGTCTCGTTATGGGAAATCCGTTAGCTGGTATCCTTGCAGACATTTTCATTAACTCTCTAGAAGAAAAGTTTTTCAACTGGTTGTCAGCTACAGCACTAGGCGTCTCCACTATTTCAGATATCCTGATGATATTTTAGTTCTCTACAAAGGACCTGCTGATGGCACTGACCATATTTTCAATCTCTTTAATGAACTTCACGAGAAAACATTCTTTACCTGTGAACTCTAAAACGAGGCCTGTCAATTAAACTTTCTTAACTTGACTCTTACTGCCTACAGGAAAATTAAAGAGACCTTTGGAGAAAAGAGAACAACTTGTATGAATATCAAGAGCTCAGATGGAAATCCAGTTCTATGCAAAGAAGGGAAAGCAGAAAGGTGGAAGGTGTATATAGAGGGTCTATACAAGGGCGATGTACTTGAGGACAATATTATGGAAACAGAAGAGGATGTAGATGAAGATGAAATGGGAGATACGATACTGCGTGAAGAGTTTGACAGAACAATGAAAGACACGAGTCGAAACAAGGCCTCGGGAGTAGACAACATTCCATTAGAACTACTGACGGCCTTGGGAGAGCCACTCCTGACAAAACTCTACCATCTGGTTAGCAAGATGTATGAGACAGGTGAAATACCCTCATACTTCAAGAAGAATATAATAATTCCAATCCCAAAGAAAGCAGGTGCTGACAGATGTGAAAATTACCGAACAATCAGTTTAATAAGTCACGGATGCAAAATACTAATGTGAATTCTTTACAGACGAATGGAAAAACTGGTAAAAGCTGACCTCAGGGAAGATCAGTTTGGATTCCGTAGAAATATTGAAACACGTGAGGCAATACTGACCCTACGATTTATCTTAGAAGCTAGATTAAGGAAAGGCAAACCTACATTTCTAGCATTTGTAGACTTAGAGAAAGCTTTTGGCAATGTTGACTGGAATACTCTCTTTCAAATTCTGAAGGTGGCAGGGGTAAAATACAGGGAGAGAAAGGCTATTTACAATTTGTACGGAAACCAGATGGCAGTTATAAGAGTCGAGGAGCATGAAAGGGAAGCAGTGGTTGGGGAGGGAGTGAGACAGGGTTGTAGCCTATCCCCGATGTTATTCAATCTGTATATTGAGCAAGTAGTGAAGGAAACAAAAGAAAAATTCAGAGTAGGTATTAAAATCCATGGAGAAGAAACAAAAACTTTGAGGTTCATCGATGACATTGTAATTCCGTCAGAGACAGCAAAGGACTTCGAAGAGCAGTTGAACGGAATGGACAGTGTCATGAAAGGAGGGTACAAGATGAACATCAACAAAAGCAAAACGAGGATAATGAAATGTAGTCGAATTAAGTCAGGTGATGCTGAGGGAATTAGATTAGGAAATGAGACACTTAAAGTAGTAAAGGAGTTTTGCTATTTGGGGAGTAAAATAACTGATGATGGCCGAAGTAGAGAGGATATAAAATGTAGACTGGCAATGGCAAGGAAGGCAAGAGAAATTTGTTAACATCGAGTATAGATTTAAGTGTCAGGAAGTCGTTTCTGAAAGTATTTGTATGGAGTGTAGCCATGAATGGAAGTGAAACGTGGACGATAAATAGTTTGGACAAGAAGAGAATAGAAGCTTTCAAAATGTGGCGCTACAGAAGAATGCTGAAGATTAGATGGGTAGATCACATAACTAATGAGAAGGTATTGAATAGGATTGGGGAGAAGAGAAGTTTGTGGCACAACTTGACTAGAAGAAGGGATCGGTTAGTATGACATGTTCTGAGGCATCAAGGGATCACAAATTTAGTATTGGAGGGCAGCGTGGAGGGTAAAAATCGTAAAGGGAGACCAAGAGATGAATACAGTAAGCAGATTCAGAAGGATGTAGGATGCAGTAGGTACTGGGAGATGAAGACGCTTGCACAGGATAGAGTAGCATGGAGAGCTGCATCAAACCAGTCTCAGGACTGAAGACCACCACAACAACAACAACAACTTGACCCTTACAGACAAGAAAATAAAATCTCATTCAATATTTTTTGTACAGAAAAATACACCAATCAGATCGTACTTGCATGTTCCACGCATCCACACACTCATAAAAATGCTTTCTTTCACTCTGCTATTCATAGCGCTACTTCTATTCCACTCTCAAGAGAAAAATTCAATGAAGAAATTAATTTAATCAAAACAATAGCAGTTAATAATGAATATGAACCTCGCACAGTAGATGACATCCTTAGAACGAAAACTGTTAAAATAGTTACTACTCTCAGCACTTCCATCACTGAATCCAACCTAAAAAAGTTTTTTCCTATTCCTTTCTTGAGGCCAACCTCCTATCAGATTCAACGCCTTCTTCGTAATAAAAACAATTGTAATGCCGTCTTTTCAACCAATAATAGTTGGAAAAAAAATTTATTCATAATTTAAAATTGACTCGTTCCCCTTTGGAAAACTGGCTTTCGTTAGATTTTCTGCGACATCTGCTCTTCTTACTGCATAGGACAAACAGGACTTGTCTTTACAAGTCTTTTAAGAAAAAATGGCACTACTGCCCAAAATTCGTCTTTTGCCAACCACCTTTTGATTACAGGTTACATGCCTAAAGGTGTTCACGACATCAACATTTTGCACACTGAGAAGAATGGGCATAGATTAAATATTCTTGAAGAATTAGAAATTTTTGAACATCTTTCTCAAAACGATGGCTTCATTCCTAAGAAGCAGCTATAATTATGTAATAAAAACGTCTTTAACGGTATAAAGTCATTACTTTATATTTGATTTTGTGTTTCTTCACGCAGTTACCGAAATGTTTTTTTTTTTTTTTTTTTTTTTTTTCTTCTATCAAGTGGTGTCATACTTTTTGTCTATTAAATGGTTTATATTGGTTGCTTTTCATGTCATATTGTTTTTCTACATGCTCTTATTCAGCCCCTTTGTAATTTTATAATGGCATTTTCAATCTTTAAACTGTATTTCTAAGCTCTAATGTATAACAAAATGTTAACCTGTCTGCTGCTGTCAAACAAAATATTGCCATTTACTTCATGTACATCATAATATTTGTCTGTCTATATATTGGATGTTAAGTATCCAGTTTGTATTTGTGGCTACTAGATGGCTATTTTGGTGTAATGTTCTCCTGCACACAGTTGTTAACGCGGGCACCTCAGTCTTTTGCTAGCTATGGCATGACGTGCGAGTAGCCCATAGTAGTTTGCCTCCCATGTGTTATTTCATAAAAAATTTTGTGACTAAGGCTTTAGCGCTTGATATTTAGTTTATACGTGACATGTAAGTACTATTTCTTTCCTGCACTGTTAGTTTTCCGCCTTTAAACAGCACTTCTAAACTCTTACATAGACAAAAAGTTACTATGTATGCTGCTGTCAAATAAAACATTGCGTTTTACTTCATGTACTAAATAATGTTCATCATGAAACTTCCTGGCAGATTAAAACTGTGAGCCCGACCGAGACTCGAACTCGGGACCTTTGCCTTTCGCGGGCAAGTGCTCTACCAACTGAGCTACCGAAGCTGCAACACTGGAGGAGTAACAGAAAACAGCAAAAAAGTCCACAAATAAGGAACACTGTACAGGACTCCTTACTGTATACGTGCTACTGTTTATGGCTATGGCAAAGAGGGTAACATTTGAAACACTGCCCTGAGGGACACCATTCTCCTGTTCACAACGAGCTGCAGAGTCACCAACTAGGGTCCTAAAAAACCATTGAAACAGGGAAGATCCTATGAAGATGGGGAGGTGACCATGAAATCCCCAAGGATGCAGTTGTGCAATAATACAGTTTCTCAAAGTAGTATCAAAGCCTTTCTGATATCGAAGAATATACCCACACAGTGATGGGTATGTAGGAAAGACTGCTGAACAGCCGCCTCTAGTACGGTCAGGTTGTCGATGGAGGGCCGAAATCTCCCCAATCCACAATTAGAGTGGCTAAGGCGTTGCCTGGTCTCTAACAGCCAGGCTAGACGACAGTTAACCATTCACTCCAGTCTTTCCTACACAGCTCGTTAAGGTGACATTCCTGTAACTACTGGGAGATGTGTACTCCTTTCCTGGTTTTAGGAGAAGTACCAGAATTGTCTCCCTCCATGAATTGCCTGTCTGCCAGATAAGATTAAAACATTTTAAGAGGATTTCCTTTCACAATATTGGCAAATGTCGAAGCATGCGGTACCAGAGTTGGTCGTGACCATATGTAGAGTCACGAGTATCAGACAGAGACGTTTCGAGCTCCCACATAGAGAGTTATAGGCCTTAAAACTGTTGGATCTGAAGTCCAACTTGCCCCTCTCTACAGCTGCACGGTAGCGAAAAAATGCTGGGTCCTGACTTGCATCGGCTGTAGTTTTTGCAAAATGGTCAGCCAGCATCTGAACGATGGCTCTGGGTGCCATTTGGAGACACCCCTTTTTCAGTACCGCTGCTATCAATAATCGACTATGTTTATTGGAAATCCTCCAGATGGCTTCCTGCACTTTTGTAGAACAAGTGGAACGGTTGATGGAGTCCAGGAACGTTTCCCACGACCTTTTTTCGCTCTCCATAATGACGAGTCAAGCCTCGGCACTCAACTCGAAAGGCTGTGAGGTTGTCTGCTGTCGAGAGGCATTTAAACTGTTGAAGGGCCGCATGCCTCTTCCAGGCGGCTGAACGGCACTTATCTGTTCACCAAGGTGCAAGTCACCCCCTAAGATGACCTAAAGACTGTGGTATGGATAGATCAGTGGCATGACGGATCACACGCATGATGTGATCCACCTATTCCAGGATGCTGTCACGGTGTTCAAACACAGCCAACTGGCTGAACAGCACCCCGTTAGTCCTGCTGATCATCCATTTTGGTGGCTTCTGTTACAGCAATCCTCCATCCGGTACGTGGATCCACTGTGGGAAGTGGTCACTGGAATGAAAGTAATCAGTTGCTTCCCACTGTGCTTAGTGTGCGCGGCCTGGAGAGCAAGACAGTTCGATGCCTGAAGATGACCCAGGAGTAGCTGAGAAATGCACGAGACATGTTGACAGTGCACAGCTCCTGAGACATCATGATGTTCTCCAACACTTGACCCCTGGGGCAAGTCAAGTGCAAGTCCCATAATACATTGCAGGCATTGAAATCAACCAGTAGGAGAAATGGGTGGGAAAGTTGTTCAATTAGGCTTGCGAGAGCCTCAGAGTCCATTGTTTCCTGTGAAGGCAAGTGCATAGAGCAGATAGTGATCATCGGACTTGCATGAACTGCAATGGCCACTGCTTCTAGATCAGTAACTAAGGGGAGAGCAGAGGAGTAGTGTGTGTTATTGACAAACACAGCAACATCTCCCTCAGCTCATTCCCCAATCAGGTCATTCTCACGGTGGAGGGTATAGCACGATAGCACAGGGGCATCATTAGCTTTGAAATGTGTTTCCTGTAAACACAAGCACAGGGGCTGTGCTTGCACCAAGAGTTTCAGTTCCTCCACAAGAGTCCTGAACCCATTCATGTTCCGCTGTAGTATGGGAGCCATTTATCATGGTGTTTGGACTTTCACCCTGTCTTTCCGCCTTTCCACTGGGGTGGGGAGCCGACAATGATTGGAGTTTCAGCTTTGGGGAAAGATGGTTGCCCCGGGCAGACTTCGCAGTCCGTAGGCTCTGAAGCAGAAGCAGCAGAGCCATCAAGTTGAATTACATTGTCTCGGTCCGACAGTCTATCACCTGTTTTTGACTGCGGTTCGAGTCCGTTTGCTTTCTTGACCTGGAAGGGCTTTCTGGGGACTACAACAGTGGCAGAGGCAGAGCTGGACTTTTACAAGACTCTGCCTTTTGAGGTACCACAAGCTCCGCAGTGGTGGTAACCGTGGCTTCCACTTGCGTTCTCGGAGGGGCTATGAGCTCTGAAACTACTTGACAAGTACAGTGACACATGCAGGTACTAGTGCTGACACTAGCAATCTCCATTTGTGAAGAAGTGTTGGCTGTCAAACTATGCTTTTTAAGGGGAATGCAAAAGATGTGAATGTGGAAGGCTGCTTGGCCTTATAGATGTTCTTGGCTTCTCCGTATGGGATGCATTTCAAAATCTTAATCTCCTGTATCTTTCGCTCTTCAAGGGAGACACTGCAATCCCTACTCCAGACAGGGTGATCCCCAGAGCAATTTACACACTCTGGAGGGGAGGAGCAGCCAATGCCATCAAGGCATTGGCTACATTTGCCACAGGTGTGTGACCAAAATACTGACATTTAAAACAGTGCAGTGGGTTAGGGACATACAGCCGTACACTTAGATGAAGAAAACCTGCCTTGATATGCTCTGGGAGTTTCATGTTATTGAAGGAGTCAGATTTCACCAGATTCCCATCCACCCTTTTCAGCATATTCAGCAGATTGCTGATCCTTCTTGAGCCCACTCATCTTTCAATTTCTCCTTATGTATGTCTACCAGATCTCTACACAACACAACACGTTTGGTATAGCTCAAGGTATTGCGGAGCTCCATTTCGACGGCATATTCTACAAGGCCTTTATCTTTCCGGAGGCATATTGATTGTTGGGAGCTAGCAGTTTCAGCCAACAGCATATCATTACACAATCGCTTGACGGATTTCATTGAACCAGTAATGCGCTCCAAACCTTCTTGAGCATAAAAAGGCGAAACTTTTTCCAAACTGCCCTCTTTCTGTTTCACAATTATAAACACATTCTGACCTGCAGCATGCATTCCGTTACTATTCGTGCACAAATTCTGTGTAGCCCCCATGTCTGGAAGAGTGGCTACATGACCCCTCTTATTTGATTGGGTGTTAGTACCTACCAGCAGCCCACTCTTGCCATTGGGACAATAAGGAGAAATCTCCAAGGGTTCCATTTTTATCCCATGAGTAGCGGGGGAAATAAGGGTCCACTCAGACTGAGACCCACATGGCTGAGTAAGCATTATACAACTGAGGTGCGGCAGGGTCCCCCCAGGTTGTCCGTTAACGACTGTGACAAGTCAACTGCTATGCATCTCATCTGTGCGCAGCACACCTTGAGATTTACAGTTTCTTTCTTTCTTTTAATAGAAGTTTATTCCGTTATCATGACCTGGGTGTTCATGCCACGATTCCCATTCCCTGTCACACACATTGTTCCACTGCCACGGTGATCGGTGAAGCATGCATACAGTTTATGGTGACCAAACAGCGGTGCTTTCCAGTCCCGGGCTCAGGAATCCCAGGAGCAAATGAATGATCAGCTCCTACAGACTGTTTCCTCTGTTGATTGTTCGGAGTTACTGCTGTGGTTTTCTTTTTCAATAACTTCCTCTTGTAACTGTGATTCACATGATCTAATAATTCTTCTGACAATTTCTGTAATATTGTCTCCTAGTCTTTAGGACATAAAATTTGAGAGTGCCTGTGAAATGTCTTCTTTTTCCCCCATTTCCATACTTTTATGAGACCAAATGATACAAATGTTTAGAACAGTAAGATATTGTTGCAAGACAATATCAAAGATTTTAAAAAGTAACACAAGTTGCATATGGGAACTTTGATTCAATTCAAATATTCATTACATACTAAAATAATAGAAACTTTCGCAACAAACTGTTGCCTCATCAGGAAAGAGGGAAGGAGAGGGGAAGACGAAAGGAAGTGGGTTTTAAGGGAGAGGGTAAGGAGTCATTCCAATCCCGGGAGCGGAAAGACTTACCTTAGGGGGAAAAAAGGACAGGTATACACTCGCACACACGCACATATCCATCCACACATACAGACACAAGCAGACATATTTATGTCTTTAAATATGTCTGCTTGTGTCTGTATGTGTGGATGGATATGTGCGTGTGTGCGAGTGTATACCTGTCCTTTTTTCCCCCTAAGGTAAGTCTTTCCGCTCCCGGGATTGGAATGACTCCTTACCCTCTCCCTTGAAACCCACTTCCTTTCGTCTTCCCCTCTCCTTCCCTCTTTCCTGATGAGGCAACAGTTTGTTGCGAAAGCTTGAATTTTGTGTGTATGTTTGTGTGTCTATCGACCTGCCAGCGCTTTTGTTCGGTAAGTCACCTCATCTTTGTTTTTATATATAATTTTTCCCGCGTGGAATGTTTCCTTCCATTATATAAAATAATAGAAAGATTGCCTTGGGAAGTGAGAAAAACGTAAGTATAGAAAGTACTTACATTACAAGGTGCATAGCAGCAAACACACTGTAAACACAATATCCACTTTCCAAACAATAGCGACCAAATTGCTTTTAGCGTGAATTGCGCAAATGTAGTAAGTGGTGACAGCTGTAATGAATGACAAATATGTATTTCGACATGCCTCCAACTATAACTCTATCTGTGACACTAACAGAAAACTAAATCTTGCGGCTAACTGATGCAGACGTGCCCAAAGGGTTAGTGAAAATTATTTCAACAGTGAAAACGGCTATATCTGATACTCTGAAAGAAACTGAGACAGCAAGGATAAAGTAGAAATGCTCTGAGTACTGCCTTCTAAATACAGTTTGATATGTTTGTAGACATTTATTTACAGGAGCAACTAAAACAATGACATTTCAAAATGTTTGTACGACTTGTTTCCTATTCTCTGTAATCAGTAGTGTCGAGAAATTATCGTACACTTCTGTCGAAAACAGAGACTGTGAATTTTTCTTCAATCATTAGTAAAGTCTGCACTCATTGCTCGTCAGAACCTCAGTCACAGCTCATGCGATCCCAAGGCTGGTGTGTAAATGCGATCCCATGGCTGGTGTGTAAATAAAAGTGCCCACTCGTGACAGTCGAGAGTCAACGCAGGCAGAATACAGTGGCAGTAGCCACGGCTGCCTCGCCCCCACTCACCTCAACACAGCACTCCGCATGGCTGCGACAAGGCCAGCCACCTCCACCTGCCTCGAGCGGTCACCACATTCCTCCTCTGCCTCGTCACTGCCGGTGCCCGCCTCCCCGGAGGGATGTCTCGTTTTCGATCCAGACTCCTCAACCCTGAAAACAAATTGCCCTAGCAGATTGTACAAATTTTCAGATACTGAGGGGAAAATATTCTGCATAGTGTACTACAATTTCATAGCCGACCATCGATTATTAGAGCAAAGTTAATCGACCGCTAGTGACACTCGCTGACCCTAGCCTAAACTGATATAACAAAATTCCATTTCTTCACATATAAGATATGTTTACAAAATAGCACTACTTTGATGATTCCAAAGGCGCTATATAATCCTGAATTGTACAGAGGGGTCCAGAAAAATGTAGACACTCTCCGATAGTTAATATCTTTGGAACAAAATGACATAGTGTTGCTATTTTGCATGGTGGCAAAGTATATTATTTTCTCAACAGATTTTGGCAAGTGTTTTCCAGCAGATGATAGTGCAGCACCGAATGAAGTAAAGATCGCCATTCGAGCAATGCAAGGCCGTACTGAAGTGGTAGTGGAAGTATGAAAACATGTTGGAGGTACAACAACACTGGCAGAATGTGCACAGAACCCAGGCACAACATGTGCAACAATTTATCATATTCGGGATAAATGTGAAGCTGATGGTGCCGTGCAGGATGTGGGTAAGGAAAGGTCTGGCCGACCAAAAACATCAACAAGTTAAGATCCCAGCACTGCTGTTTGGCAACATTTTAATAAGCCACCTCAAAAATCTGTGAAGCAGGGTGCACATGAAAGCAGGCTAAGCCATTCAAGCGTACAACCATTTCCGACGGCCGCCAAACTGGGAAGTGTACATTCCGAGATCGCTGCTTATGAATGACGACGACAGGGATTGAAGGACGGAGTACTGCGAGTGGTTTGAAGGCACGCTTCGTGAGGATGAAAGTTTGCAGGGATGGTTATCTGATCAGTTTCTTATTTATTTAAATGATATGCCCTATAGTATTACAGGTAATTGCAAAATATTTCTGTTTGCTAATGACATTAGCTCGGTAGTAAAGGACGTCGTGAGCAACATTGGCTCTTCGTTTATTTTCATTCGCTTATGTCGTATGGTATTACATTTTGGGGTAACTCTTCCCATTCTAAATGGATATTTTTGGCTCAGAAACGGGAAATAAGTGGTGTGAGTTCATGAACCCCTTGTCAACCCCTGTTCACTAGCCTGGGTATTTTGACACTGGCCTCTTAATATAGATATTCTTTACTATCATTTCTTGTTACCAATATTAGCTTATTCCCAAGAATAAGTAGCTTTTACCCAGTTAATACTCGGCAGAAATCCAACATTGGGATCGGACTTCCTTAATCCTTTAAATGCTCTGGATGTGTTAACACGTGTGCTTTTGTACCTGTCCCTGTGCGCTCTGAACGTGTTTATGCATGCCACCAGTCCTTCTACCTGGTACTCGTTCATCTCTGCCTTTTGTGCCTCTTGAAAACACGATATCTTGAAAGTGCCTCACCTGCATATGCTCACTTAATCATTGCCCACGTTTCACTACGGGTTTTCCCGAGCTTAACGCAGAACTTAATGTTCACTCTTTGCTCACCATAAGCACCCATCATGTCACAGTAATTGATGTGTCAAGAAACCAAACAATGAGTTGCTAAGCACAGCCGTGCAACCTAGTGAGTTTGCACAGCCAAGGTCATTTCAAGGCTGCAGGTAATATAACATTTGTTCCTTTATAGCATTGCAAACTCACAAAAAAAAAAAAACCTGTCCTGAAATTTTGCTGACATAAGGAGTACTTTCGTTATTTGAGCCTTCAAGTTCATTTAATTTCATCTGATGCTACGCTTTTGCTGTCCTAATTTTTCTGAACAAGATACCTTTCATTATCTGAATAAGCCACTAATAATGAAATTGAGTAAATTAGAGAAATTACAAACATGAGAATTTAACATGCAACCCAGGAATCCATCACATAAGAACACACAAATAGAAAAGCTTTAAAGTTAAACACACTGACTTCTACCTTTAATACTTTTCTAATAGTCTAAAATAAATTAAAACTACCATTGGGCTCAATTGGTTGACCCCATAAGTAAATTTGAATCTTACATAATCATGAAGTGAAATGTAATTACTGATGATGTTACTTATTCACATGCCTGTTTTTATACACCCCTTACTGAGTAGTCATTTGGCTGCTAGAATTCAATCTGTTAATACCTGTGTGTCAGTGTCCACTCTTAGGTGTAAAAAATTCATGCTTAGCTGTCACCCGGGTAGTATCTCCACAATGGAACTTAGATTAGCATCTAAGTATAAAAGTTGGCATCTAGTTAGCAGCCAGCATTAAGAAAGAGTGGCTATGAGTCACATGATATAAAGTCAGCATTCTCCAAGCAAAGGAAACGTGAAAATATTGAACAATCATATGATGATCAACTGGTTGATATGATGATCAACTGGTTGCATTCCTTCCCTTCTGCAGTGCTACATTCAGCAAAACAGGCAGAGTCCTGGGAAGATGACGTATCAGATCTATTGTTTGACCTCCTAAGAAGTCTCAGACTCAAGATTCCTGGGATTTATAACATCACTTGTAAGTGTGGATACAATTACATGAATCAGTCCATTTGCACCATTTCCGACTGCCGTGCAGAACTTGAATGGCACATTAAAAGTTGAGAACTGGAGAGATCTGCTGTTACTGAACAGAGCCCCACAAACAAACATAAAATATTGTTCAGGCTCCCACATAATTCGATTCTGTAATTAAAGAGGCCATGGAAATAAGAAAGTGTGAGACAACCTCGAATCTTGACAACAGGTGTAATCTTAGTGGTGCACAAAAGCAAGCTCTCGATGCAGAGAAGAGCCAGCAACATGCGTCGCAATTTTTATGCTACGGCAGGAGTGATGGAACCACCACTCTGGACAGTGACATCATCTGCGACAGCACGATGTAATTATCAAGCAATCAGAAGCTCTCTCTCTGCTATGTGTCACCACAGTAGTAGTTTTGACAGTCAGTTACTCCTGACTCAGGCAATGGAGGCAATCCTCAAAAGGGCAAGGTTCTATCCTGAATTTACGAGTTTTCATCCTGAATTGACATGGCAGGTTGAGTATACTTTAGACAATCTGTAGTGTTATATCAAAACAATTTAACCAAAACAAATATTGTGATACTTGTCAGTCAGAGCTAGTTCGTGAAAGTGCCCTGAAAAGCTGCTGTCACTGCCAAAAATTGTGAAGTGTGTATGTGCTAGCTTGTACTTTGTAAAATATAAACTAGCTTAATAACATTATAAGTATAGATGGAGAAGTAGAAACCTCTCTCATTGTGCTGACCTGCAGACAGTACTGTTGGCATATTCCGCATACTTTCGGTCACTTCTGTCCTATGGCACTGCGGCTAACACCAAACAACTATTTATTTTACACAAGTGTGCAGTAAGAATATTCTGCGTATAAGGAAACCAAACACCTTGCCAAAGCCTCTTCAGGGGCCTAAGAACTCCTGCACTTACATGATAATAAATTTTTGTGATTAATAATAAGAGACAATTTGGAACCAACTCAGCAATTCACAACCGCAACACTACAAGTACGAACAATTTTTGTACAGGCCATACCTCGTTCTCTAATATTAAGAGTGGAGTTTTATATTCTGGTGCAAAAGTCTGTAACACTCTGCCAGTGGACCCCTAAACACTTAAAAACAAAATAAAAGAATAATGTAGTCATAATATTTGGAATCAAAAATGCGAAATTTCTCCAAATTCCATGTTGTATATAAAACAAAAATAAGCTCTGCCAGTATATAGGCAGCTGTTAGTGACTGGTTAGCTATTTGGATTGCACGTCACATCATAGTCAAAACCTCTTGCTACAATCTGGAATGAGGGAGTTTTACAATTATAGTACAATTTCTCAGTGAAAAACACAACACAATGACCAGTTACTAGATTCTAAACTATACATATATTTTTTTGGAAAGCTGGCTTTTTTCCAAATTTTTTTTAAAATCTGTATGAAATAATTCAGAAGTAATTTGCATAATTATGAGTGCGAGGAGGTTAGCACTAGTCATAATTTGTTGTCAGTATACTTTTCAGAAGTGGCTATCAGGGGTTATCTTTATTTGTTTCAGATATTTTTTATTCCACGTGGGAAAAATATGTCTAAAAACAAAGATGATGTAACTTGCCAAACGAAAGTGTTGGTATGTTGATAGAAACACTAACACACACACACACACACACACACACACACACACACACACACACACACACACAGACACAAGCAGACACGTGTAAAGGCAAAGAGTGATATACATATCTCTGATAGTGGGCTAGAATCATTTAAAGACCTCCTGGGCAACAGTAACGGAGCTTGCAATTTAGACAACTATTTTCAATGTTGTGGAAAGGTCCACAGTTTTCATGCCAGAAGCGAAAGTATTCACAGTACGGGATCCAAGGATGGTTTTCTGCCAACTAGCAGGCTGAATGAGGGGTGAAGAAATATGGGTCCATTCTTACAAAACACATCACCTTGACAATCATCAGCCCTCATAAAGAACAAACATGAGAAACAAATTTTTTGTTGTTAAATGCATCAATTGGTCACAAAAAGATATTAATTGCTCTATTGATGTATATAATCCAGTATAAACTTTACTACCTACTCCTTTCCAAATTTTATTTAAATATGGCATGTCTTTCCATACACCTTTGATCCTTATTTTTCCTTACTGCAGAGTTTATGTATACGAGGCTGAGTACATGCACATTACTTGCCATACAGCTAGTATAAATACACACTAGCTTTGCACTCACACGCACAACAAACACAAACTTAAATAATCTGACTAGTGTTGCTGTATGCCGCATGTGCGTCTGACATATTCTCAGACTTTTGAAGGCTACAGAATGACTATCACTTGCACATAAATAATTACTTTCAGTTCTGACATTTGCCTTTAGCCTGTTATTTATTGATTTCTTTATCTGTAGTCAGATACCTCATTCAAGACATAAATTCAGATGTCCCTGGACCAAAAGTTGTTCAATTGTATGAACAGAAAGAACATGGATACTGCACAACTGACTTCATTTGTTGTAATACCTTATATTACTATTCACCAACATCACCATTACTACTATTATTATTATCATCATTATTATTAAATGATGTGGTATTCGTGTACTGAGCTTATTGGTGTCTGCAACTTCAACAGCCTTGGGCAATATTCTGCCAGCTGGCTCCAATAACGTCAACAGGCCTTTGTCCCATAAGTCTGGCGGTCCTCCTTGTGGTCTGTCTCTCGGATTCCATTCCAGCACAGTCTTCATCTATCAGTCATTATTCTTCCGGCAACACGCCAACCCACTGCCATTTCACAGTACCGTATTTACTCGAATCTAAGCCGCACCTGAAAAATGAGACTCGAAATCAAGGAAAAAAAAAATTTCCCGAATCTAAGCCGCACCTGAAATTTGAGACTCGAAATTCAAGGGAAGAGAAAAGTTTTAGGCCGCACCTCCACATCGAAACAAAGCTGGTCCACAGTAATATGAGAAACAATTTAGGTCGAATGAATGACGATACAGCTACAGTAGTTTGGTTCGAGTCGTAAGCTTAGCAGTTAAGCTTTACCAGGTAGCCATTATGCGTCATTCGCTCCGTCCGTATTCATACGGGTTCCCTACCTTTTTCACGTGCTTCGTCTGGTTTGAATTGATTGCTTATTTTTCTTTGATCTGATAAGTGCCATTCTCTTTGTTATAGGTGTTTACGTCACTCCAAGCTGAAAATGCATTACTGTACTGTGTCATCCATTGTTTGTCTTATTCTGATATTGGATGTTTACGACCTGTCGCCGCTCGCGGCATAGCTTGCTTTTGTGCACACTACCGCCGTTTACAATTTAAAAAAAAAAAAGAGAGAGGAATTCTCTCATTAGTGAAACAATGGCAAGAGAACGCTATTTGTTGTTACTTACACTGCTGCTTTCTTTGATAATGATCAACAAGAACCAAATAATAGACTGCATATGATAGAAGATTTTCTGAACAAGAGTTTAGTGAAAATTTTACGCCGTTTGACAATCTTTGCAGGCGCCTCTTTAGTACATTACATTCTGCACAGAAATTAGTCATCTTAGATTTAAAAATCTAGTCAATTGCCATGCTTCATTTCTGACTACATCACTATTAGGCATAAGAATAACACGAATATAAACGTGACATAATATGTATAGTCTTCCGCATTTGCTGTTGTCTCACTCTAGTTTCGTAGTTTATTAGGCAGACAGGATTTAAATGAGACAGCAGCAAACACAAAGGAATACATGGAAAAATGTTTATATTCGGATTATTCTTATGGTAAAGAGAATACTGCATGTGAGTCACAATTCATAAAAGTTCCTATTAGCAACCATCTCTTCTCACAGGTGGGAAAAAATTCAGAACATAGAATTGGCCATATTGACAAACATCCCAAACAGTCTTGCCAGTCGGATTTTCGTAGTACATTGAAATGCTGCTACATTCGAAGATGAAGAATACGGAATTTGCATTTACTTCGTTGGATAACGTATGAAAATGCAGTGGTCGAAACTCGGGGCGGAGAAAAAAAGCTCGACTTCCTCCTTTTTTAAAATTTATTTACTTACGCAGAGTTTTTGGCGCCAGTATTTATTTTTGTGCCTGCAAAGCGTGCCTGTGTAGTGCTACATATATTTGACGGCAGAAGTTAGTTGTGGCGGCACCTACCAACATTTTTCTGTACTTCCGCTTACTTTGCACTCGATTCTAAGCCGCAGGCGGTTTTTTGGATTACAAAAACCGGAAAAAAAGTGTGGCTTAGATTCGAGTAAATACGGTACCTATTATATCCAGGATGTATTTGATGTCAGTAATGTATCTGATGCCTTCTGTCCTCCTTTTTGTCCTTTCTGGTGATCCCAACCTTTCCATGCTTCATGGTGTATTTGTGAAGTCTCCAGACCTAGCAGCTGAAAGTCAACATGGGGAGGACATTCTGGACACAAACGATTTTTTCAGTTTTACTACCAAGTTTCACTTGAAGATACTTGAATGTCTTCCAAATGCTTGCCAGCATAGATCAATGTGTCGAAACATTTCAGATATTATGTCTCCAGTCGTATTTATGAGCTGGCCGGCATAGATGTAGTCGCTGGAAGTGTACAGTAGTGTATTTCTAAACTGTACATTTCTTACCATTCTCCACTTATTAGGCATAGCTTCTGTCTAGGAAAGGTCTAGTTCAGTCCAGCTGCCTCACATTCCGAGGCGAGATGCAATACCGACATCTGTAGTTCTTCAAAACTGTTTGCCAAGTGCCCAATGTCTACTGTTAAATCTCAGGTTGTTAATTATCTTCCTACTGAATAAAATTCATTTTTCTTTCCAGTTTAATTTCATCACAGCCATTTCCAGTATGACAGAACAGATTAGGAAAGATGAACTCACCTTATTTTACTCCTCTTTGATTGGAAAGTCCCAAGTAGGTTCTCTGACATTAATGAAAGATCTAGGTTTTGTATATGTGCTACAGGGCTTTACCATAAGCCACCTCTAACCCCTCACTCAGCTATGGCTTACACAACAACTCGATAGCTAATTCAGTCCAAGGCCTTTACAAAATTCACTAAATCTACCATAGAGGCATCCAGTATTTGTTTAATTTCTGCAGAAAAAACTATGTTGAAGTTTGCCAAATCTGCTATGGAAACTAGCTTGCTCAAGTATTATACGTCTATTATTGAATTAAAGCCCTCCCCCCCCCCCCCCCCTTCCCAAAATCATATTGTTCTGTCTGTTTGTGAAGATAACTCTCAAGAACTACTGTGGGGTTTTTTTATACAATTTTCACTAGCACAGACTAAATCATGACGAAGGTTTGTGTATATCATTTATTCTCATTATGGCAGGCAAGTTGTCTGGCTGTAGATACTTAATGCTACACTTGCAAAGCTGCCGGCATTGGTAGTTATTATTATTATTATTATTATTATTATCAGGTTGAGGCATAAGTTCATAGCATTTTTGTTTCGCATGTTTATATTCCAGTTGCTATGGTTTTATTTATTGACTGAATTAATGTTGCTATCTGAGTTTACATACATTTTGTCATTTCGACCAAATAAGTGAAGCTGTGGACGCTATTTTATAGAGTGCCAAATGAAGAAATCAGAATATTTCACACATATTCTTTTGTTTGAGTTCAACAAGGGATGACAGCAGTGGAAACAGCCAGAAACATTTGCACTGTGTATGGGGATAATGCCATTGGATAAAGCATGGGAAGAAAATGCTATTCTCATTTTGAGAAGGATCATTTTGACATCAGTGACTCTCCACATTCAGGAAGACCTTCAAGGTTTGACAAAGATTGTTTAAACGCATTAATTCACAATTATCCACACCAGTGCACTCGATAAATGGAAAATGTGATGAACTGTGATCACTGCAGCATCATGTGACATTTGCATGCAATGGGGAATGTTCAAAAACTGGGTGTACGGGTACCGAATGCTCTAAGTCAAAATCATAAAAATCAGTGGGTGGCCGTATGTTCATCTCTGCTTGCTCGTCATCATTTGGCTTGTGAACAACACCAACCATTCCTATCCCATATTGTCACTGGTGGTGAGAAATGGTTGAGCCCAAACAAAGTAGCAACTCCCCGTACAAAGACCTGCACGCTTCCAGAAAAGATAACGTTATGCTTCTGGTGGAACAGTGATGGTGTTGCACTACAAACTGCTTCCCTGAGATGTAACCATCACTGCTCACATTTATTGTCAACAACTGAGACATCTTGCACATGCAATCTGAGAACGATGACCAAGAACACTGTGAAAAGTGATGCTATGCCACAGTAATGCCCGTCCACATTCCTCTTGACTGACGAAGAAAAACGCTATACAGGAGTTGGGTTGGGAAGTCATTCCGTAGCCACCTTATTCACCTGATGTCGCACCCTCAGATTTTCACCTTTTCTGCTCTCCATCGAACAAGCTTCAAAGATCTTCTTTTCTGGATGGGAATGCACTCTGAACGTGACTTAACGAGTTCTTTGCCTCAAAAACACATGAATCAAAAGCTGCAGAATCAGACAGTTAACCCAGTGTTAGCAAACTGTTGCAAGTAGTCATAGAGAATATATTATAAGACTAAAGTCTTTGTATAAACACAGCAGATACACAAAGACCCATGGAAAAGCACTACAAACTTATGCATCAACTCTATATATTACATGGGCGTGCACAAATAATTCAATTCAAGCTCATATTCTGTTTATACGGTTTCTGTAGTAGTGCTACCAACTAACGACACCCTCCACACCAACACTCGTTGTACCTGGCAGCGATGCTCCGCACGGCTCCTATAAGCCTCCACACATCACCAGGATTTGCTGCCTTGCCAGAGTCCTTGCCTCCCCAGGTGGCACCTGAGCCTACCCTCGCTCTGACCTCTGTTGTCTCCAACCTGCAAGAGACATCTCTCGTCAGCTGTATACTGTCTTTATCATTTTTTATTTTACACAAACCGTCACACAACCATTTCTCAGTCTCGTGGCCGTGTTCCACAGACTTCCGGTAAGTAAAAAAAACAAGGAGGCAAAGGATTATTGCAGAACATATAAACTCAGTCAAGTAACTATCTATTTCTTGATAAATAAGAATATAGTTATACCTAAAGACACATGGTGCAACTGATGATTTAATATTCCCCACACATTGTCAATAATACTAATTGCTACGGATAAAATCACCTGAGAATGATAAACATTAATCACAAATAAGATGTAAACTACCAAAGAAAGACAGCATGAATGACAACTGTACATGGTTACTTGGCAGCAATTATACAGGTTCTGTGATGATTCTTGTCTCCACTTTTTATCTATCACAGTCTGAAGACAGACACTGTCTCGTCCCAATTCCTTACAAAACCGTGAAAAATTCATGTGATTCTTTTGAAAATAATTTTAAAAAATTAAACAACAAAATCGATCAATCACCCGGCACAGTACATAATTTTTACTATACATGTGACTCTCTAATAAATACCAAGAGACATGCACAGCTAAAGCAACCTAATCCACTTGAATCTGCTACTGTATTCAAACGTTGGTCACTCGCTACTTTACCCTCGTACTCCATCCATTACCAAACTGATGATTCCTAGATGCCCGAGGATGTGTCCTATTAATTTATCCGTTCCTTTAGTCAACTTCTGCCATAAATTTCTTTTCTCACTAATTCCCTTTGGCACATCTTCATTCGTCGTCTGATCTACCCATATTATCGTCAGCACCACGCTTCAGAAGCTTTTGTTCTCCCTAGTCTGACGTGCTTACTGTCGGTGTCAAACTTCTGTAGGAGCCTACACTGCAGACAGACACCTGCAGAACAAACTTTCTGATGAAAATTTATATTCCATGTTAGCAAATTTAACTATTTCAGAGTATCTGTGTCTGCATTTAATATCCTCTCTACACTGGCCATCATCAGTCATTCTACTGGCCACATAGCAAAAGTCACTGACTACTTTTACTGTGTCATTTCACAATCTAATTGCCTCGGCAATGTCTCGTTTAATTTGACTGCATTCCATTATCTTAAATTTCACACTTCTGTGTATCGTCAAATTGGACTGTACACCATTGCTTCAAAAATCATTTAAATGGGCTTATTTCACATAGTTTTATGATGGCATAATTTTGATTAATAACATGATTAATCAAAACATATTTCCTTGCACCTCCCAGTAATTCAAACACTTTTTAAAACACTAATTACACAGGACCTGCTTTATTGGTGTGAAATTAAAGTAGTGTTCTTTGTTACATTGTTAAATAACAAATTAAATCTTTAAATTAAAATAGCACAAGAATTATTACATAAATTAGACAAAATAAAACACATTTCTATCCAGGAAACATTGTATTTTAAACCACCGCTTCGGTGAGAGTGTGCTCCAAACATTAAAGCAAATGAAGTCTTGACTGACAATGAGCAAAATGGTGTATGTATTCAACTGAATGGAGACGTCACAACAAATGACAAAGTGTGTACGGGATCTCTACCACAAAATGCAAAGATGAATACATTTAAAATTCATGCGATACCCAGTGATAACAGGAAAACATACCTATCACCAATGCAGGTTCCACTCTCGGCCAGATGTCCTGTCCCTTCACTCACAGCACACACTGCTCCACCGAGACCTTCACGTGTTTTGTGCGAGCCTCCGCTCTCAGTCTCAGTCACAGCCACGACCTCACTTTCCAGATGACCTGCCCTGTAACTGCTACCCTCCGTGCCTCCCGTACTGCCCGACTGCGTCCAGGCGTCCGTCACAGCCACTGGTACCCGGTCGCCACCGTCACAGCTCGTCTGTGTGCACTTGTCGCAGTGCCTCCTCTGGACCCCGCCACTCCCCACAGGCACCTCGGCGGCAGTCCGGGTGCCACTGTCACAGAAGGCACTCTGCAGTTTCTGGAAGACGTCAAACATCCTCCTCTGCTTGTGAGCCACCTCACCCACATCTGCCGCCAGCTTTAGCAGCAGCTCTGTGTGGCGGTTCTGCAGGTGGAACAGTGCCCTTATAAGAGGGTCCAACACTGGGACCCGCGACCCTCCGAGCCCCTCCGCAGTGCGTGCATTTCCGAAGTCCGTGAGGGGCGATCCCGCGGAGCTCCCCCTCTTTGCACGCCTGGGACTGTCGCGCGTTTCAGAATTGCCGACTGTGAGGAGTTCTCTCTCCCTCACATTTATTCCAAGATTTTTGCACGGAACTGATCCCGGGTCACTTTCTTTCACCAGTTTGTTTTTCCACTTCCGTCTGTGTCTTCCCAAACTGAGAGGAGAACCGTCACTTAGGCTGCAGTCTGACGAAATAAAACCTTTGTGTGGCCCTGTAGATTTTTCTCTTTCCTCCTGAAAGTCGAAAGCCTGGGGTACCCGCAGGCCACTTACATCCGAGGCGACGTACCCCGCCCCTCCGAGTGCGACCCGATCGGACGAATCGACGTAGCGAGCGACTCCTCCCTGTCGGTCCGAGTGACCCGGTGGAAAGCTGCCACGCTCCTCCTCCACACCCTGTATCTCTCCTCCAGGTGCAGTGACTGTCGCCGAAACGGTACTGTCACACTGGACGCCCGTAATGTCAGGCAAATCCTGTGTGGGACGTCCCGTACAGTCCACAACATCCCCGAGACGCTTATGTGACACTGCAGCAGTGCCTTCCTGCAGCTCAGCATAGTGCCGATCAGACATCTCAACACGAGTCTGAGAATTTGTCACTTTGCTCCTTTTGAGACCATATTGGTATTTTTTTGCAAACGGGTCTGTGTCAGAACCGAGGAAATTATCGGTGGTGCTTTTTCCAAATGACTCACCTCTTTCTCTCATTTCCTGCACTGCAACCGAGTTCTTATACCCGAGTCGATCGGCTTTACGAGTTCCGTCCCCCGTCTTCTGTCCCACACACATATTCCCTGCCCCAACGGGCCCTGAACTGGTCCTTCCTGAAAAATTCTCAGCACTTCGCTCTTCAAACTCCTCGAAATCTGGTCTCCTCTCACTGAAGTCAGCTGATATGCGCTGGTGATCACTCTGCTCAAAGTTGCTGGGATCGACAACTGTATTTGTCTCCACTTTGTATGCCTTTATCCATGAAGGGACAGCTTTCTCTTGTATGCCATAGCGTAAAATATCTTCTGTGTTCGAAGTTTCGTGTGGAGTTTTCATCACTTTGGCATATGCCTTTGGTGCTTCGAACAGCCCACATCCAAAAACTAGAGATGCGTCTGGCACACATGGCTCGAAGAGGATCTAAAAGAAACAAATGTTTGTAAGTGAACAAGGTACAGTTTATGCTCAACATGACTGAGTTTTTGTATGCTGAGCTGTAAAGACTGTCATAGATAGCAAGGTCACAACGAGGTTACAACATCACCTCTTCTCAATTCTTGTCAGAAAAATCACATTAAAATCTAAACAGAAAAAGGAGTGTAGGTCAAGTGAACAGAAAAGACAAGACAGCTTACATTGCTAGTAAACAAGACAGCTTACATTGCTAGTAACACTCATAGAATTAATGGTGTACTTCTGGAAACTCAGCCCCGTCGTAGTTTCCCTCTTCACAATAGTCCCACTTTGTAAATCCTTGGAAGTAATCAATTGTTTCACATAACTTTTTAGGCATATTCTGACATCAACTTCTTTCCTTTATGCCACAAATTATTATTAACATACTGTTGGTGTTGCAGCAGTTAGCCCTTATGCCTGAAGTCACAAATCCATACATGGAACATTTTGAAGCAAAGGCACTAGAATCTGCAAAGTTCAAACCAATGAATCTGTTCTTACATGCATGACATGTTTGTCATGTGACCGCATGGAAAGGAAAACCTTTAAGAGTGTTTGGAATATCTTAACTATATCCATTCTTATATAAAATTTATGACAGAGCTTAGAAAAAAGAGGCTGGCTATCTTTCCTTAATTTGTTGGTTAATACAAAACTGGGCAAAATCCCTGGGTCACAGTGTACATAGTAAACATGCACACAATTTTTTATATCTCTACACCTCAAGCTGTCACCACTCCTCACAGACAAAATTGATGCTGAAGACTCTGGTCTATGAAGTTCTTTACACTAGCAGACAAGGAGTGGCTTATGAAAGTATTACAAACCCTCGAACAGTCTCCCTAAGGGATGCAGACTCATTCAACAGGCTTTGCAGTCAACATCAAGATTGCAAAAGAAAGAGGTTGAGACACACAGAAAAAGAGAACTAAGAATCACTTATCTACCTCGCACTGGCCCAGTATCTGGAGTGACTGGGGACTCCTACAGAAATATGGATTTCAGTGTCTTTCACTATCGTCAACAAAGATAAAAAGTCTTCTTTGTAATGTTAAAGACGCTCTAGGTCTCTGAGAGCCAAGTGTGTACTGCATTCCACACAAATGTCTTACACGGTGCAAGCTATTAGAACAGTTGATGAGAGGTTCGAGGAACGTCACGGATACACCAGACTGAAACAACTGTACAAATCGATGGTTGCCAAGCACTGTCTCAAATACACTCATCACCAGACGAGTATCGTGGTGCAAACACCAAGCTTCTGAGGCAATGTAATTAAGGAGACTACTGAATCAAAGACGTCAGACAAACTAATAAATGGGTATAGATACCTTAATTTTAACAAGGTTTGGGGCTAGACACTCAATTCAGTGAGATCTTGCTGGCTATCATCTACCATTTCTACGAAAAGCTGCAAGAATGTGAACTTAACCTAACAGCGCACAGTTTGAAAAACTCGGGAAAGTCAAAAGACACAGTGGGCATCAAGAGTCGACTCACAATCGGGTACGAATAGCGGCATGAGACCAAATACAGTTCACAGTGTGGTTGGAGCTCAGGCAGCAATTACACAAGGCGGCACAATTCGCAGCACCTGAAGAAGAAGAGTGGGTCAGTCGTCAAAATATTGGGTATAATATGGACAGAATTCAGCTGAGCCACCCAGAAGTACACTGCTATTCAGGAAGGCTGAGGAAACCTGTGAGGTCACAAAACACATCAAAAATAACTGGGAGGGAACACACACACACACACACACACACACACACACACACACACACACACACACACAGACAAAGAGAGAGAGAGAGAAAGAAAGAGAGAAGACAATAATGACTACAAATTGGAAAAAAAGTAGTGTTCTATAAACTTATACCTATGAACTAATACTCGTTGAGATACAGGCCATACTGCTTGTGTGGTGAGCAGTCAGCAATCAGTGGTGTAAGCTATGTTGGCTGGGTTTAACTCTGTTTCTGGCCCTCCGACTATGATATTCTTGTCAGACTTGGCACTTGCAACTGTCTCCAACAAGAGTCATTCCATATGCATCATTTCAAGTTGTGCAGGCCTGAGCAGAAGACCAATGTTGCTGAGTTAGTGAAAAACGTAGATAGTAATATGGATTCCTACTGTTCCACACAATGATGGAAAACAATACAGCTTTAGAAGCAGAGCACAATCCTGCATTGAGACAGTCATGGTGAACATTACAGCCATGAAAAGATGACAAGCTGTGTACCCAGTGTGTGTATACCAACTTCAAAAGGTCGTGCGCATGACAGGTGTTTTCATTTACGTATCCTGACACGTACAGCGCCATCTATTATCAATTTTCACAATATTTTTTTTCTTCTTCCATACGTTTTCCCCCTTCTCCGATAATATTCCACTGCAATCTGACGTCATTCTGACCAGTGGTCTTATTTCTAGTGTTTCGAAAGTTTAACTTTAATTATAATCACCCCGTATTATACTTCTCTCTGTGAATGGTACCTTGTTGTTGTTGTGGTCTTCAGTCCTGAGACTGGTTTGATGCAGCTCTCCATGCTACTCTATCCTGGGCAAGCTTCTTCATTTCCCAGTACCTACTGCAACCTACATCCTTCTGAATCTGCTTAGTGTATTCATCTCTTGGTCTCCCTCTACGATTTTTACCCTCCACGCTGCCCTCCAATACTAAATTGGTGATCCCTTGATGCCTCAGAACATGTCCTACCAACCAATCCCTTCTTCTAGTCAAGTTGTGCCACAAACTTCTCTTCTCCCCAATCCTATTCAATACCTCCTCATTAGTTATGTGATCTACCCATCTAATCTTCAGCATTCTTCTGTAGCACCACATTTCGAAAGCTTCTATTCTCTTCTTGTCCAAGCTATTTATCGTCCATGTTTCACTTCCACACATGGCTACTCTCCATACAAATACTTTCAGAAACGACTTTCTGACACTTAAATCTATACTCAATGTTAACAAATTTCTCTTCTTCAGAAACGCTGTCCTTGCCATTGCCAGTCTACATTTTATATCCTCTCTACTTCGACCACCTTCAGTTATTTTTGCTCCCCAAATAGCAAAACTCCTTTACTACTTTAAGCGTCTCATTTCCTAATCTAATTCCCTCAGCATCATCCGACTTAATTCGACTACATTCCATTATCCTCGTTTTGCTTTTGTTGATGTTCATCTTATACCCTCCTTTCAAGATACTGTCCATTCCGTTCAGCTGCTCTTCCAGGTCCTTTGCTGTCTCTGACAGAATTACAATGTCATCGGCGAACCTCGAAGTTTTCACTTCTTCTCCATTGGTTTTAATACCTACACCAAATTTTTCTTCTGTTTCCTTTACTGCTTGCTCAATATACAGATTGAATAACATCGGGGAGAGGCTACAACCCTGTCTCGCTTCCTTCCCAACCACTGCTTCCCTTTCACACCCCTCGACTCTTATAACTGCCATCTGGTTTCTGTACAAATTGTAAATTGCCTTTTGCTCCCTGTATTTTACCCCTGCCACCTTCAGAATTTGAAAGAGAGTATTCCAGTCAACACTGTCAAAAGCTTTCTCTAAGTCTACAAATGTTAGAAACGTAGGTATGCCTTTCCTTAATCTTTATTCTAAGATAAGTCGTAGGGTAATTATTGCCTCATGTGTTCCAACATTTCTACACAATCCAAACTGATCTTCCCCGAGGTCGGCTTCTACCAGTTTTTCCATTCATCTGTAAAGAATACGAGTTAGTATTTTGCAGCTGTGACTTATTAAATTGATAGTTCGGTAATTTTCACATCTGTCAACACCTGCTTTCTTTAGGATTGGAATTATTATATTCTTCTTGAAGTCTGAGGGTATTTCGCCTGTCTCATACATCTTGCTCAACAGATGGTAGAGTTTTGTCAGGAGTGGCTCTCCCAAGGCTGTCAGTAGTTACAATGGAATGTTGTCTACTCCCGGGGACTTGTTTCGACTCAGGTCTTTCAGTGTTCTGTCAAACTCTTCACGCAGTATCGTATCTCCCATTTCATCTTCATCTAAATTCTCTTCCATTTCCATAATACTGCCCTCAAGAACATTGCCCTTGTATAGACCCTCTATATACTCCTTCCACCTTTCTGCTTTCCCTTCTTTGTTTAGAACTGGGTTTCCATCTGAGCTCTTGATATTCATACAAGTGGTTCTCTTTTCTCCAAAGGTCTCTTTAATTTTCCTATAGGCAGCATCTATCTTACCCCCATCGAGATCAGCCTCTACATCCATACATTTGTCCTCTAGCCATCCCTGCTTAGCCATTTTGCACTTCCTGTCGATCTCATTTTTGAGACGTTTGTATTCATTTACTGCATTTTTATATTTTCTCCTTTCATCAATTAAATTCAGTATTTCTTCTGTTACCCAAGGATTTCTACTAGCCCTCGTCTTTTTACCTACTTGATCCTCTGCTGCCTTCACTACTTCATCCGTCAGAGCTACCCATTCTTCTACTACCGTATTTCTTTCCCCCATTCCTGTCAATTGTTCTCCTATGCTCTTCCTGAAACTCTGTACAACCTCTGGTTTAGTCAGTTTATCCAGGTCCCATCTCCTTAAATTCCCACCTTTTTGCAGTTTCTTCAGTTTTAATCTATAGTTCATAACTAACAGATTGTGGTCAGAGTCCACATCTGCCTCTGGAAATGTCTTACAATTTAAAACCTGGTTTCTAAATCTCTGTCTTACCATTATATAATCTATCTGAAACCTGTCAGTATCTCCAGGCTTCTTCCATGTATACAACCTTCTTTCATGATTCTTGAACCAAGTGTTAGCTATGATTAAGTTGTGCTCTGTGCAAAATTCTACCAGGCGGCTTCCTCTTTCATTTCTTACCCCCCATCCATAGTCACCTACTACGTTTCCTTCTCTCCCTTTTCCTACTACCGAATTCCAGTCATCCATGACTATTAAACTTTTGTCACCCTTCACTATCTGAATAAGTTCTTTTATTTCATCATACATTTCATCAATTTCTTCATCATCTGCAGAGCTAGTTGGCATATAAACTTGTACTACTGTAGTAGGCATGGGCTTCGTGTCTATCTTGGCCACAATAATGCGTTCACTATGCTGTTTGTAGTAGCTTACCCGCATTCCTATTTTTTTTATTCATTATTAAACCTACTCCTGCATTACCCCTATTTGATTTTGTATTTATAACCCTGTATTCACCTGACCAAAAGTCTTGTTCCTCCCACCACCGAACTTCACTAATTCCCACTATATCTAACTTTAACCTATCCATTTCCCTTTTTAAATTTTCTAACCTACCTGCCCGATTAAGAAATCTGACATTCCACGCTCCAATCCGTAGAACGCTAGTTTTCTTTCTCCTGATAACGAAGTCCTCTTGATTAGTCTCCGCCCGGAGATCCGAATGGGGGACTATTTTACCTCCGGAATATTTTACCCAAAAGGATGCCATCATCATTTCACCATACAGTTGCATGCCCTCGGGAAAAATTACGGCTGTAGTTTCCCCTTGCTTTCAACTGTTCACAGTACCAGCACAGCAAGGCTGTTTTGGTTAGTGTTACAAGGCCAGATCAATCACCAAGACTGTTGCCCCTGCAACTACTGAAAAGGCTGCTGCCCCTCTTCAGGAACCATACGTTTGTCTGGCCTCTCAACAGATACCCCTCCATTGCGGTTGCTCTTGCGGTACGGCTATCTGTATCGCTGAGGCACGCAAGCCTCCCCACCAACGGCAATGTCCATGGTACCTTATCTGTAAATAAAATACGAGCTTTGAAGTGTAGATCTTCTAAGGTGGCATGACGGCATTTTAGCCCGAGAGCTCGTGCACGCTGCAAGTGATATGGAGAGAGTGATTGCTGATGCAAGTGTGATCCCAGAAGACCATTGTCAATGCCTTTGGCAGCTTCAGTTCCATGCACATTTGTTTTGAGATGTAAAATGCTCTTCCAATAACTTACATCGATAATGAGATATCCACTATGTGGATGTTCGTCATCTTTTGATGAATTAAAATTTTTTCTACTTAGCTTATTCTTTTACTGGTCTCATTCCCTTTTCTCTGGGGTATTAGTTTTTCAATTAGTTTCATCAGTACAAAGAAATTGTACATCTTCCTCTGGGAAACTCTATGTTCAAGTTATAAAAAACATCTCTCTTTAACTCATGTGTCTTTTGAAACCACTCTTTAACAATGAAGCATAACAAATCTCTTCATTACAATTCAATTTCCAAGACTTTCTGCCTTTGTTTTACAACAATTAAAATATAATGTCTTCTTACACTAAGACACAACTTCTCCTTAAGACAACTAAAATGTGGCTGCTCTCTCTCTTCCCACATCACGCAAGCAGGCTAAACAGAGATACCGTAATAACGTACATGTAGACCAAAGAGTTTAATCATTTGCAAAGATATTCAACAAAAGTGTTTATATCGTTCTTAAATAAATTGACACAAAAATATTACAAAAGTTTGCATAAACATGTATGCAGTCGACTTTACTCAAATAGGCATATTTATATCTTTGTTAATGTAACTGCACAGATGTTAAATTTGTGCCCAGTGTAACAGTAGTTCATAAGCTATAAAGATTGATTTTTTTAGAAAGTTTTTTTTTTTATTTTTTTTATTTTTTAATCCCCCCCCACATACACAAAGTTACTGATACACACCAGTATCAGAGATTTCATACTAAGTATTAGGCTCAATTACATGACAGGATTCAGTCTTCTATTTGTCACAGTATCCCCTCCCGCATATCTGGTGTATTAACTGTGTGACGTCTGTCATGATCCTTAGTCCTCGTGGCATGCTGTTCCATGTCTGGGAGTTGCCGAAATAACTTGCAGAAAACTTTTTTTCACCCAGAATGTGATGCTAAGGATCTTGTTCAGTGTACGTAATACCCGCCTGGTGAATACACCGTCAGCTAAACTGTAGCAGCACAAGATCGTCAGCATCACATTCTTACTGAAAAAAGTTTTCTGCAAGTTATTTCAGCAACTCCCAATCATGGAACGATATACCACGAGGACTAAGGATCGTGACAGACATAACACAGTTCATACACCAGATACGCAGGAGGGGATACTGTGACGAACAGAAGATTGAAACCTGTCTTGTAATCGAGCCTAATATGTAGTATGAAATCTCTGATACTGGTGCGTACCAGTAACTTTGTGTGTGAAAAAAATAAAAAAATTTAGAAAAAGAAAATAGAAACTTTGATTTTTATACAATCTTTATGGCTTGTGAACTACCATTTCACTAGACACAAATTTAACATCTGTGCAGTTACATTAACAAAGATACAAATATGCCCATTTTAGTAAAGTCAACCGCATACATGTTGATGCTACCTTTTGTAATGTTTACGTGTCAATTTATGTAAGAACAATTTAAACACCTTTGTTGAATATCTTTGCAAATGACTAAACTCTTCAGCCTACATGTACATTATTACGGTATCTCTGTCTGGCCTGCTCATGCAATGTGGGAAGAGACAGAACAGTGACATTTTAGTTGTCTTAAGATAAGTTGTGTCTTAGCGTGTGAGAAGACATTATATTTTAATTGTTGTAAAACAAAGGCAGAAAGTCTTGGAAACTGAATTGTAATGAAGAGACATGTTATACTTCACTGTTAAAGAGTTGTTTCAAAAGACACACGAGTTAAAGTGAAATGATCTTTATAACTTGTACATAAGAGTCTCCCAGATGAAGTAGTACAATTTCTTTGTACTGATGAAACTCATTGAAAAATTGATATCCTGGAGAAAAGTGAATGAGATTAGTAAAAGAATAAGCTAAGTACCAAATTCTAAACTCATCAAAGTGGGTACGCCTTTCAACTTCACTCAAAAATGACGAACACCCACATAGTGGATATGTCATTATCGATGTAAGTTATTGGAAGAGCATTTTACATCTCGAAACAAATGTCAAATGTGCAGGGAACTGTAACAGTGGTCTTGTGGGGTCACACTTGCATGGGAAATCACTCTTTCCATTCCACTTGCAGCGTGCACGAGTTCTCGGGCTACAATACCCTCGTGCTACATTAGAAGAGCTACACTTCAAAACTCTCATTTTATTTACAGATAAGGTACCACTCACATAGAGAAGTATAATACAGGGTGATTGTAATTAAAGTTAAACTTTCAAAACACTGCACACATAACACCGTTGGTCAGAATGACGTCAAATTGCAACACAATATTATTGGAGAAGGGGGAAAATGTATGGCAGAAAAAATAAATAATGTGAAAATTGATCAATAGATGGCACTGTACGTATCAGAATATGTAAATGAAAACACCTGTCATGCGCACGACCCACTGAAGTTGGTATAAACACACGAGGTACACGGCTTTTCCTCCTTTCGCGCCTGCAATGTTCGCCATGACTGTCTCAATGCAGGATTTTGCTCTGCTTGTAAAGCTGTATTACACAAATGATGACTGTGCACACCTTGTTCTGCAGAAGTTCCAGACACTGAAGGATTTGAAGAAAGGCGTTGGTCCGATGACTACCATGGGTCTGGAGAAAATTATTCGGAAATTCAAAAAGACAGGTTCTTTTGGTGTGAAACCTGGTAGATGGAGAAAACGAATTAATCTGACGTCAGTGGAAGCAGTGGCCACAGCAATGCAGGAGGAGACAAGTAGTGATGTGCAAACGTGTAGTGCACGGAGAATTGCCTGAACATTGGACATACCTGTGAGCATGGCGCGTAAAATTCTACAAAACATCCTTCTTTGCGATCCATTAAAAATTACCCATGTGCACAAGTTGCTTCCTATTGACCTGTCAGCAAGACAGACCTTTGCTTTAGAATTTCTTGCTCGCATGGAGGTAGACAATGATTGTCCGTGAAAGATTTTGTGGGCAGACAAAGCCCACTTTCATCTAACAGGATATGTCAATACACAGAATTGTCGAATATGGGCAACAGAAAATCCATAGGCAAATCAACCAGTACCACTTCATCCTGAAAAGGTCACTGTGTGGTGCGGGTTTATGGCATCATTTATCATAGGGCCATATTATTTCGAAGAGATGTGTTTCCGGTCCTGTTACCTGTACCGTCACTGGTAAATGCTACGAGTGTCTTTCGCACAACCACGTCATTCCAGCTCTCCAACAGCATGGATGTGTGGATGGGATCATTTTAAGCAAGATGGTTCACCTCCGCACATTGCAAATCCAGTTAAGCTGCTGCTCAAGCGCCATTTCAGAAATGCTAGAATTATCAGCTATCATTTCCCTACAGGCTGGCCATTCCAATCACCTGATCTTAATCCGTGTGACTTCTGGCTGTGGAGCTATCTGAAAGATGTTGTGTTCAATGTTCTGATTGAAGACTTAGTTGCATTGAAGGCACGCATTGCGCAACACATTCTGAACGTGACCCTGGAAACACTTCGATCAGTTATGGAACATGCTGTTTTTCGATTTCAACTTGTTACAGAAAACAGTGGACAGCATACCGAACATGTTTTGTTAAAGTCACACGGAAATTAATAATGCGATTTGATTTTGATTGCGGTTTTAGCCTCAGGACGGTTAAAAACTGATCTGAGTGATGCTTTTTATGAGGTTTTTGGCCTCCGGAAAATTAAAAACCAATTTTTACCATCCAATATGATATGACCTTGCCGTGGTGGCTGGGCTTATGTAACTAGCAGTATCACATCTGTACACCCATGCACACTGAGTAGTACAGTTTGTTTAACGTCAAACTCACACCTTCGGCATTGTTGTACGATTCATTTATCATACTTTGCCAGACATATTAACAGCTGCCCTTTATCGCCAAACTGCAATAATAAATTACCCACAGCATTCTCACCAAAAGATGACGGACAGGATTTAAGCACTACAGGGCACCGCTGCACATTCTATGCCACGTGCAAAAGCACCTATCGTCGACATTTGGTAAGCAACAGATTGGTAGAGGTTCAACTGCCTTCAATCCTTTGAATTTCCAGCTGTGCGGACATTTAACATTTTGAGGACTGGGCACCTTTGGCGTCATTCAACAAACTCGTACTGTGCTTTTTCAAAGCCTTTTTAGAATTTTGTTTAGTAGATTCTACTGCGAAAAAATTACGTCAGGTTATTGCATTTGAAAGAAGATCTTTTCTCTGAGATACTGCAAAGAAACATAAGACCTACACAGTGATCATTTTTTATACTGAAATAAAAATAATGTGTTGTTTTAATAAAACAAAACATTTTTTTTCCATCTTTTCTTTCCTTATTGCAGACAGAATTAGAAACTGGTGGTACTAAAAATAAATCTTTTTGAAAATATAGTTTTTATTGAAAACTGCTTAGCATTAAAACTTTTGAAGGATTTTGGAAAGCAAAGTCCTACCTCACGTACTTCTCAATAGAACCTGGTAGCCGGCCGAAGTGGCCGTGCGGTTAAAGGCGCTGCAGTCTGGAACCGCAAGACCGCTACGGTCGCAGGTTCGAATCCTGCCTCGGGCATGGATGTTTGTGATGTCCTTAGGTTGGTTAGGTTTAACTAGTTCTAAGTTCTAGGGGACTAATAACCTCAGCAGTTGAGTCCCATAGTGCTCAGAGCCATTTGAACCATTTGAGAACCTGGTACATTTTCTTGTCACTTTTCCAGATCATGCCTCGATTCATTCTGCACAAACGTAACATCTTCTCTGGGGCCTCTGTGACATTTCTGTAACCAGCTTCAGTATAGGAAAATATCTTCCATTGAGTCTGTTTACAAGTGAACTACCTTGTGGGAAAGCCTCCTTTGTGTATCAAAGCCACTTCAATTTAGTAATGAATTCAAGATGATGTCTACTAATAGGCAAATGAAGTTACAATTGTTATCATGAAAATGTGAAAAAAGCTTTATTCCACCACTTTATTTACTTCATCTCAAAAGGGTAGCAGCCCATTAGCTGGTCACTGCATTGTTTTTATTACAATGCAAAATACAGATTTTCTGTTATTCCTAATGTTGCTACCAGCTTTTGGACAACTGGACTGTTAGCTAGCCCTTTTCCGTTTTCCAGTAGTGTACTATAAGATCATTTTGAAAATAAATACAAAGCTTTTAGCAGACTACAATTGATGCATTTTTCAATACATGTAATATCATGAGACACGGCGCGTTGCAACACGATGAACGTAAAAGCTGCAAAGCAAGTGATACACAATGTCTGGATTCCTCACCAGTCAATACAAGTGACAGGTGCTGCCATCTATGTTTTTTCATTATAGTACAGGCATCATAGGGTACCTTTATACACCCGACAGATGCAACACAAAATTTGGAATATATTAACAGAGCTGAGAAACAGCCAGCGGAGATATGTTGCTCGTCTTTTTCAAGCAAAATCTATGCGATGTACAAGCTACGTTGCTCTTCTTCAAAGTGTTAAAGATATTGGTGTATTCTGCAGCCATCGACAATGTGCACATGTGTAACACCAAATCTGAGCATGTGTCTACACAAATTTGTGACTCTGTGAGGAGGAGAGCTGAAGGGTGTGTGACAACAAATGGAAACCACAAGGAATGTTGGAAGTACAGGTGCCTGTCGTACGACAGCCTGGGGTGTAACTCGATTAATCTACATATACAACTATACTCTGCAAACCACTGCGAAGTGCATGGCAGGGGGTATGTTCCATAATAACAGTAATCAGGGTTTCTTTCTGTTCCACTTACGTATGAAGCACAAGAATAATTATAATTTTAATGTAAGCCCTGTGTGAGCAATACATACGGGGTTGTAGCACATTGCTAAGATCATTGTTTAAAACCAGTTCTTGAAACTTCGTTAGTAGACTTTCTTGGGTATTTTACGTCTATCTTCAAGGGTCTGCCAGTTCAGTTCCTTCAGTAGCTCTGTGACTCTATCCCACATGTCAAACAAACCTGTGACCATTCGTGTTGCCCTTCTGCGTATATATTCAACATTCCCATTTAGTCCTATTGGTAAGGGTTTCACACACATCAGCAATATTCCAGAACTGGTTGTACGAGTGATTTTTAAGCAGTCTCCTTTGTAGACTGACTGCACTTCCCCAGTATTCTACCAATAAACCGAAATCTACTTCTTGTTTCACCCACGACTGATCCTATGTGATTATTTCATTTCATATCCCTACAGAGTGTCACACCCAGGTATTTGTACGAGTTGGCCGATTCCAATAGTGACTCACTGACATAATAGTCATAGAATATTACATTTTTTTCACTATACGAAGTGTATAACTTTACATTTTTGAACATTTAAAGCAAGTCTCTATTGGTCCCTCATGGACAGGGGACATCAGCTGGTTAAGCAATTGTCAATATCAATGAAATACTCCAACAGCTGTGTAACTAAGATGATGATTTTTTTTTTATTTAATTTTTTTTTTTTTTATTTTGACAACAACCAGTTTCAGCATTCCACTATGCCATCTTCAAAGCCATCATCTTTAAAGCAAGTTGCCAACCTTTGCAGCACTTTGACATCTTATCAAGATCTGACTGATGTTTATTCAGTATCTTTCATGTAGCACTCCATTATAGAGAACTGCAAATATGCGACATGAACAGCAACGGTCCCCACACACCACCCTGGAGCATACCCAAAGTTATTTCTACATCTGACGATGACTCTACAACCAAGATAACAACCTGCATCCTATGTACCAAAAGTCTTCAATCCAGTCACAAATTTCACTTGATATCCTATATAATCGTACTTTTGACAATAAAAGTAGATGTGGTACTGAGTCAAATGCTTTTCAGAAATTAAGAGATACTGCATTACCTGCCTGCCTTGATCCAAAGCTTTCAGAATGTCATGTGACAGAAGTGTGACATGGGTTTCATGTGATCTGTGTGTGTTGCAGTCATGTTGATGGCAAAATTTTTGCTGTTTTGACTAGCAGTGCCCCCTGTAAAAATATGAGACGCTTTCTCCAATCAACCTGTACACAAATCAGAACAGATGAGATGGGCCGGTGCAGGACGACAGATGCTGAGAGGCGACCTTGGAGACTGCACTGGGTGAAGAAACCAGAAGGTGGTACTCACGACGGGCTGACCCCTCCACATAGTATGAGATTGGCTGGGCTACTGGTTACCCATATTTCAGGATCCTTATTGTTCTCTGGGTCCACAACCAGTTACACAATATCCAGAAGCTTTGTCCATCAGCAGTCTTTTTAAGCTGATCACTGCGCCATTTTAAGTGGAGTTCCATTTGATATGCCTACAAACTGTTACATCTAGGTATTCGAACAAGTTTACTGACTGAAATCGTGACTTGCTGGTATTTTAGTTGCAGTATACTATGTTTTTGCAAGTTATGAACTGCACAGTTTTACATTTCTGAACATTTAAAGCAAGATGCAAATCTTAGCTCCAATTTGAAACCTTATCAAGATATGACTGAATATGTCTGCGCCTATTTTTCAGATAGATAACTACATTGCCTGCAACAAGTGCGAGGTTATTAATTTTGTCTGCAAGGTCATTTATACACAATATGGATAGTAAGGATCCTTAAACATTTTGATGGGCCATACCTCAAGTTACATCTATATCTGTGGGCAAATCTATATCTACAACCATGTGCTCCATCCTCTCTACCGAAAAATCCTCAATTAGTGACTACACAGAACATTATTTACAGATTTAATCTATTAGGTTATCTTTAATACACCAGAGACTCTGCTGTCACACACCTCTGCTTGTAAGTTTTTGGACAGACTTCTCATTAACTTGATGCCCAATCTTCTTTTGCCAGGTTCATTAGTCTGTACGGTAAATTAAGTAACTGGTTCTTCTTCAACTTGAAATGTTTGTGAAGGAAAATGGTGGCCACATGAGTGATATCATTTTCAAGTGATAGGCATTTTAAATTGCAAGCATTGTGAATCCATGCTGTATTTATTTTATATCTTTGTGAATAAATTTGTATCACTAGCAGAGGTTTCAAAACTGCCTGTTTCCCTGCCACGTCTGTTACACGAGATGCAAGGATGTCATAACAGGCAACTAGGTCTATTAGCTGAAAACATGATGATGATGTACATCTGTTTGACCCTCAACAAAAAATAAAGTAATGTACTGTATCTAAACAGACAGATAGATCCATTATTGTATGACTGCATGATTACCGAGCAATTACACCCATTAAATACCTAAGAGAATGCGGATGGAGGAATTTCAAGTGAAATGACCACACAAAACTAACTGCAGGTAAGGCAGATGTCAGAATGAGATTCACTGGATGAATCCTCAGGATGTATGGGCCACCCAGAAGTGAAGTGCCTTACAAAACCTTCCTTCCACCAATACCCGAATACTGCTCATCTGTCTGTGATCCTTACACCTAAAATTGATAGTAAACAGAGAAGATGCAAAGAAGTGCATTTTTAGATTACACATATGCTCAACAAACTCCAGTAGTGGGGGCTGCAAGAGTGGTGCTGAATTTCACGGTGAGGTTTACAGATAAAGTTCTGAGGTTTGTATTGCTCATTCTGTAAATACATACTATACAAGACCATGTTGTCCACATTGCACAATTTAAGAATATTTGTTTGTTTTTGGATGGAGTAGACTATCTTTTACATAATTCTAAGTTCTGTGAGAATGAAAAATTATTTAAACGAAAATTCATTTCCCAACATAAGTAACCCTGTCCTTTTTCAGATTCAAAGCCACCTTCCTCGACGAGGGTGTGCGACATTACGATAATGCTGCCTCTCTCCACTCGAAGAAGTTACAAAATGTTTATTTCAATTTCTGACGGTTTGAGTTAGTCAATTAAGATGAGTTCAATTAAGAACAGTGATTGCAAATCATCAATAGCATGGTTTATTACCACAATTATTAATAATTTCAAACTTTTTTAAGATACTTGGCTTTAGTGCTATTGTGCATGTCACCGTACAACACTGATCATTTTACAATTCTCAAAGCAAACAAAATGCGGTACGAATAACAAAAGAAAATCAGCAAATACACCCGAGCAATGTCAGTAAGCACATTGTCTGAACTCAACTCAACTTATTCCCACTCACTATCACATAAATAATGCAGTGTGAATAATTACAGTGAATTCTTTCTTACGAAAGGGCATGTCTCACGTGAACACAGTTAGCAAGCACGTGCGACCCATGCTGACAAGAGCATCATCTCAATCCCACTGCTAAGCTCGGACTAACTGTTGCACCATGCCAAGCACTCGTGCCCAGCAACAAAAATCACACTCATAGTCAGCAGGAAGTGATTATTGTGGAATTCTTACCTCAGCTAAACAAGAGGTAGCTGGAACACACACTCTGCGATGAAGTAGATCGATACATTTATGAACAAACGTTACAAACAATGGCAAATACCTTGATGTGTGAGAATCTAAGATCGTCAAACCCCCGTTGCACTGAAGCCCTCATTCAAACCTTGTCCCCCAAAACCAAATGACAAGTAGCAACACCTACACTTTAAAAGTTATCACCATATCCACATCAAATGCCCCCCCCCCCCCCCCCCCCCCTCCCGACAGACTGGCAAGCTGTCCCACAACTACCCCTACAGGCATTATTCACAAACTAATGCCCTCCTGTCAGAAGCACCCTCATCACCTAGGATCTGATATGCCTCCACTGAACATACCACACACTCTCGGACTGAGCCCTGAAATTGGATACCCTCCCTTTTGTCTCCCACCTACTCCACCCAGTGTTGGCATCCATCGCTCTGGTCGCCTCTGTAACTTAACAGTCAGACTCTACAACAATGTCACATGATTATCCACACCTTGATGTTGCTACCCCGCAATATTGTCCTGTCCCAAACACCTGTTGTTAACTGTATGATTAGTTATGATAAAATGACTGGAAACATCACATTGGTGGTTAAAAAATTATTGTAGCTTGAATATTATTAAAGTATGCCAAGGCAATGGCACACTGAGAATCCACAATGTTCTTGGTACAATTTGTTACAATTGTCAGTTAATAACACACCTATGTTTAACACTTTCAGAAGTGCTCGTATAGCACAATGGGTAGCGTCACAGAATTCTCAGGTGTATGTCAATGTGTCACTGGTCTGCGTCTCCTTGGAGACAATTTTTTTTTTTTTTTTACTGACAGTGGCGTTTCTTAGCAGGTTCTGATACTTTCTTGTTAAATTAATAAAAGTATGTTCTCCAATATCCCATGTCATGCACTTTCTGGGAAGTCAGTTTGTTTGCTTGATTGGTTTTAGCTACAAAACAGCATGCACTACTTAAACGTTCTTGTTTTAAGTGTATTCCACATATTGTAGTGATTCTTGCTGAAGAAACAGTGATCAAGTACGAATGGCCTTAGGATTTTACTAAATAGTAAGAATAACAAAATCATTTTTATCTTACATGGTGAATTATTGTAAATTTGCATCACACTACTTGTAATGGAACTTTTGTATGCCACTGTTATTACTGACTGAACATGGTACATTCCTTTTTGCCTTACAACATTTTCATGGATATTAAAGTTTTTATTTATGTATACTACAGACAAAACATGACTAGCCTATGGACAAGGGAGTAACTGTCCATTTTAACAGAGCTAACATAGCAAATCTATGCTCATCCCTTTAATAATCAATATGACGTGCGAGCGAGACGCAGCCAACAACAGCCACTGGAGCGCACTGCAATCGCATATACCACATCGAGGAACACATGCCATACGCACAAGTTACATTGTTTCTGAGTTTTCAGCAGCACGCTGAACTCGGAACACTCAGTGTTGACATTCGAAACCACAGTCTGTGTGTAACAGTTTTAAACGCTACTCCACTGGTAAGTATGGGACAATAATGATCCAAACTAATATCTCCATAAAGAGATATAAAAAATTAATAATTAAAAAAATATTACGACTTACTTACACTTGGAAACCTTGTCGGCTCTGGCACTTCTCTCGGAAGCAGTTTGTCATCCATATTAGTGCCTGTAAGGAAAGGGACACATTAGAGACAAAGGCCAGTAATTTTAATTACAATTCTAGAAACTGAATCAGTGCCAGGTAGGACATACAAGTCTCCTGCACTTGTGTATGCATGCACCTCTCCCCCACAAATAAACAGTTCAATAACCGAGCGAGTTGCCTCATTTAGCACTATCAGTATATGCAGTAAAAATATACTGATACTTACTTAGAATATTGTAAAAAGTAAATTAAGAACTACAAAAAATGAAAACCATGACTAAAAGAACTTCAATGATCCTGGTCTCACCTTGAAATAAAACAACAATCTTATCCCACCAGTTTTAAGATATGAATGTGCAATGCAGAGATTAACAATTCCAGAACTGGCCTATGATGAATACTGACTTATTTAACTGCCTCTCACTATGGCTATCATAAACAGCTTTCCACAGATAAATCAATACGAGGCCTCAAAAGTGAAGAGCTGGCAGAGCTAAGCAAGAAAAATTAGGCTGTTGGTGCATACTGTGGCTCTCACAAAGCCTTGCAACTGGGGGAGGGAGGGGTGGGGGGTGGGGACAGAACGGGAGGAGGGGGAGTGGTGGTGCAATACAGCTGAACAAAAGGATTTATTCCAAAAGCTAGCATGTTTACCTTCATTTTTGGTTTGTCTGTCAATGACTCAAGGCCGTTGTTCTTCAGTGAGTTGTCTCCCTTACCCCTACAGAGATAAAATATTCTTAATATCTGCAGCCATTTTTTCTCAGTTGCTACTTCAGTTATGCTTCATTATACACGCTGTTACAAAAAGGTACGGCCAAACTTTCAGGAAACATTCCTCACACACAAAGAAAGAAAATATGTTATGTGGACATGTGTCCGGAAATGCTTACTTTCCATGTTACAGCTCATTTTATTACTTCTCTTTAAATCTCATTAATCATGGAATGGAAACACACAGCAAGAGAACGTACCAGCGTGACTTCAAACACTTTGTTACAGGAAATGTTCAAAATGTTCTCCGTTAGCGAGGATACGTGCATCCACCCTCCGTCGCACGGAAACCCTGATGTGCTGATGCAGCCCTCAAGAATGGCGTATTGTATCACAGCCGTCCACAATACGAGCACGAAGAGTCTCTACATTTGGTACCGAGGTTGCGTAGACAAGAGCTTTCAAATGCCCCCATAAATGAAAGTCAAGAGGGTTGAGGTCAGGAGAGCGTGGAGGCCACGGAATTGGTCCGCCTCTACCAATCCGTCGGTCACCGAATCTGTTGTTGAGAAGCGTACGAACACTTTGACTGAAATGTGCAGGAGCTCCATCGTGCACGAACCACAATTTGTGTCGTACTTGTAAAGGCACATGTTCTAGCAGCACAGGTAGAGTATCCCGTATGAAATCATGATAACGTGCTCCATTGAGCGTAGGTGGGAGAAGAAACTAAAATGAGCTCTAACATGGAAATTAAGCATTTCCGGACACAAGTCCACATAACATCTTTTCTTTATTTGTGTGTGAGGAATGTTTCCTGAAAGTCTGGCCGTACCTTTTTGTAACACCCTGTATACATATGAAAAATCACTCTTTTGCAACTGAATGTTTTATTTGTGTGTACTAAATAAGTAAGAGCACTTTCAGTGTGCCAAAGTATATATTATGGGCAGTGCAGTGTTTAAATGCAACCTAAAAATGGAAGAAATCTCTACTATGTGCACCTAGTACATGCAAAAGAATGTATGGATATGTGACAAGGACATAAAAATGAATACCATCGAGGACGCCCAGCATGAACAGGCAAAATATGTTTGATACATCTAAATAAGAATGATTTTTTTCTTGTCTACAAGATAAAGCACATGGAAATAAAATTTGTCAAAGTAAAATTTGCCAAACCCTGAAAAAGTGGACCCAATACTAGGCAGGCTAAATATTACAGAAAAGAAAAAAGAACACAGATAAACTAATTAAGCAGCTCAGTTCAAAGCGTTTCATCATTAGAAGCATCTCTCATCTCTCACTGTGTTGTTCTGAAGACAAGAGGGTTTTCTCATTTTCCCACTGTCACTACCTGTTGTCTTGTGGACTTACTATATACACTGGGGGAGTGCACCTACAGTAATTAAGCAAAATGTTTGTACAACAGCAAGTAGTATAACTACTGAATAAATTAGATAACTGTACATCTTACACAAGGCTTGACACTCAATTCCCAACATGTTTACTCCCAAATGGTTGTTGTTGCTGACAATAAAAATCAGATTTAGCTGAAATGTTTCTTACACAGTCACAATAAAGACACGACAACAATTTTCATCTAGACTTTGCCTGGTTGTGTACTCTGATGGAAGATATACAACAAATTCCAATCCAACATAAAGCAAGAAATTGCAAATCCCTGCCAATTCAAAAGAAAATTAAAAACATACCTCATTAACTACTCTTTCAACTATCTGAAGATCTAGGTTCAGTGATATGTTAGCCATATAGTAAATATTAGTGTTTGTGATAAAGCTGTATGACAAGTAATAATGTACTATAAATAACACTCAGTATTTATGGATGTAAAAATATTTTCTTTGAAAAATGCTTTGTAATAAAATGAATAGTAAGTTGCCGAAAGCCAAAGCTACATATTAAAAATTAGGAAGTAGCAGCTTCTTCCAAAATAGCAGCTTTCTTTCCAGTGCCTTGGATTAAAGTCAGGTGGAATTAATATGAACAGTGTTTAGTATAGGGATAGTTTATTGTTAGCAAAGTATACACATTAAGTTTCTTTGACTCACCTCCATTTTGGTAAAATTTACCGGTATGCCTCGACATGTTTCTGCCCTGAAGATTCTCTTTCTCGACAAGATCTGCAGAATGTGACCAACCAATGCAAACTTTTCATTTCGGATGCACCAGAAGCTTAGTTTCGAAAACCATATTTAGTTCAGTGAAAGCACAATAGAATATGTTCACTATTCCATTTACTTCTTTCACTGTCCAACTTTCATTAACTACAAAACATCACAGACAGAAAGTGTGACTTCATTTTGAATTTGTACCGCTAACTTCTCAATGTGTGGATCACACATTATTCTTGTCCCATTATTATTGACACTCTGTCTCTTACGTAGATGGGACCAGTGTGATAAGCTTGGCGTGGTATTTATAAACCCAAAGAAATTTGTAAGTAACAAATGTCTGGGTGTAGATTGTGTACATCTAAATAGGCTATTCTCAGTGACTGAGTAAAATGTTTTTCGACATTTGCAAAATCACCAATTATCAGGGAAACTGACAGTGTGTGGAACGGATGTTAAAAACAAAAGAATCAACTGCAAATAAAAAATGTAGATATATTGGAAAATATGATTTACTTAAAAGCATTCAAAACAGTGATAAACATTTTCTAATGCATTCAAATATAAATGGTATAGCCTTAGATTTGTTGTAACCCAAGTTATTCTAAAACTGATGAACTTCCAAGTTTTACTTTCAGAATGTTCAAATTTAAAAATTGTATGTTTAAACAAACATTGGCTGACAAAGGCAGTACAGAAATTCTAAACAAAATTGAACATTTTACACTTGTCAGTAGTTTTTGTGGAGGTAAAAGGTCTCATGGGGGCTGCTGCATGCTTCTAAATGACTCAATAAATTTTAAAGACAGTGAGTTCGATTGTTTGAATGAGGAAGGTAATTTTGAAAGTTGTGCTGTGGAACGAATTGATTTAAATACTGTATCTCTTTACAGAATTCCTGGAAATGCTGTAACAAAATTCTTTTTATCTAAATTTCAATGTCTATTAGAAAGACTTCCGAAAACCAGAAAGAAAAAAAAAATGTAATTGCAGCCAACTTTAATATAAATGTATTAAATAATAATAATGACATTGTAAATCTTTGTCACTTAATTCAGAAACATGCTTTTAATTTAAATTTCACTTAAAGTACTAGAAGAAATAGCCACTCTGAAACACATATTATCAGTTTCCAAAAATAGGAAAACCAAACCGTGTGAAAACATGTTTTGAAAGGAAAGAGAATGTAAATATATTTCCTAAAAAACTATAAACAGGCTTCTAGATAATAGTGTGTCAAGTGAAAAAAATTTCAAAACATTCCTAAATGGTTTCCTAGATTTTTCAACTAAACTTTCTCCCTCAAGCCTGGCAACAAAGAGTGGCCAACAAAATAAACTGGATTACACAAGGAATAAAAGTTTCTAGTGCCAGGAAAAGACAACTTCACAATGAGTTAAAACATGACAAAAATTCTGACTAAAGAGATATAAGAATACATTCAAAAAAGTTGTACAGGCAGCAAGAAAATTGGATAACAACCTGTTTATTAGTAAACATGAAAATAAATCAAGGGCTATTTCAGATGTTCTCAAATCTGTTAAAACATTCAAAAGAATTATCCCAAAAGATGTAGAAGATGCTGCAGTGCCTTTAAAAAACAAGAAATCAGCTGGGTGGGATGAAATTCCAACCACTGTAGTCAAGGCTGTTTATAATATCATTTCTTATCCATTGGCTGAAATTATTAATCAGACATTTGAGGTAGGATATTTCCCAGATGTGTTAAAATATGCTGAAATAAGACCATTGTTCAAGAAAGGTTCAACAGATGACATGGGAAACTGCTGCACTATTTCCCTGATGCCAGTTTCTGCTAAGGTGATAGAAAGGATTATTGCAAAACATCTTGAAAACTTTCTTATATAAAATGACATTATACTTAAAAATCAATTTGGATTTCTAAAAGGAAAAAATACAATAAACACTATCAGGGAATTCACTGAAAAGACAAGCTCTGCTTTAGACAAGGGTAAAAAGGTCACAGGTATTTTTTGTGATTTGACCAAAGGTTTTGACTCTGTCAGTTACTTGCTACTTCTACACAAGTTAGAGAGAGATGGGACCGTGGACAGGGCATTACAGTGGTTCAAATCTTATTGGTCAGAAAAAAAACAGGGACTTATGCTAAATTCAAACAGGAAAATATCATTCTCGGACTGGGTTAGGTTAGGTTAGTGTTGTTTAACGTCCCGTCGACAACGAGGTCATTAGAGACGGAGCGCCAGCTCGGGTTAGGGAAGGATGGGGAAGGAAATCGGCCGTGCCCTTTGAAAGGAACCATCCCAGCATTTGCCTGAAACGATTTAGGGAAATCACGGAAAACCTAAATCAGGATGGCTGGAGACGGGATTGAACAGTCGTCCTCCCGAATGCAAGTCCAGTGTGCTAACTACTGCGCCACCTCACTCGGTCTCGGACTGGAAAAAGATTTGTACAGTGGTCTCAAAGGCCTTAATTTTTGGGCCTTATCTTTTTCTGCTGTACATAAATGATTTACCTTTAAGCGTTGATGTTCACTCCGGTTTATTCACAGATGATATCTCAGTTTTAATTGAAAATAACAATTTTGAACAAATTCACGATACTGGGGATAAAATAATGGGAAACCTAGACCGATGGTTTCAGTAAAATGGATTAAAACTTAAGTCACAAAAACACAATCAGTGCAGTTCAGTGCTAAAACATCATCAGCATCTCCCATGAAAATAGTGCACGGCAATCAGGAAATGACTGAAGCAAGTTATGTAAAATTTCTAGGTCCAAATCTTGACAAAAATTTAAACTGGATAGCACATGCAGACTTCTTAGCAAACAAACTAAACAGCCTACCTAATGCGATGAACATTTTATCTGGTTCCACCCTTATGGATACCAGGAACATAGTCTACCACAGCAACTTTAAGAGTACGGATATAATTCGATACGGAATAATTTTCTGAGGAACTCTGCGAAGAGCCCAAGATTAATTACACTTCAAAAGAGAATTATAAGAAACATGGGTTTAGTTCAAAAAAGAACATTGTATCACCCATTATTTAAAAAATTAAAAATATTCAACATTCCTTCTCTGTACATATACGAAATTTTTATTTTCATACATAAAAATCAAAACTCACTTGACAATTTTCATTTTAACCACAATTACAGTACTTGTCACAGACACAGTATCACCCTTCCCTCTCATAATTTAAAACTTTACACTCAAAGACCACTGTACATGGGCTTAAAAATTTACAATAAACTAAATAACACAAATCTGTTAAATATGGAGTTGGACCCACTAAAAACATTGTTATTTAATACACTAATGGAAAAATGTTGTTATTCAATCGAAGAATTAATGCAGGACACTTTGGCAATTTGAAAATAAAAGAAACAATAAAGATTACGTATTGTATAATAAACTGTTAATATATTGTATTTATTGTATTGCAAGCTGCAAAATGACCATAAGTGTTATATATGTTCTTGTTAAAATGTTCATGTCTGAAAATTCAGAAATGTCTGCTTAAATATGATAATTATTATTATCTTTTTTTTAAGTAATTTGATGCGCCTCCAGTACAAAAATCTTTGATTTGTCACTACATTCTACATGTTTTCACATTTACAACAGAGGCAGAGAGTAGAATGTCACAGCTGGCAAAGAAATGGAAGCACCTACCAGCTGTCATGTGAGCAACAAATGGTATGCGGTGTCACCTATGGCAGTGACAGATGTAAACAAATTTAATGCAAACCCTTGACACTGCATACAAATAGCGTGCGCGTCCACACACACACACACACACACACACACACACACACACACAGAGGTTTTCAAGTATTAAAAAACCTACCAAAGCACATTAAATGTCGGGTCGATAAGGTGATTGAGTTTAAACTGATTTAAAGAAGTTTCTGTTGGGCAACTCCTTATACTCCACTGAAGATATTTGTCACAGAAAATACCGAATACAATATTTTTGATCATTCGAGAATTGGCATTGCAAAACTACAGTCATTTCTAATATAATGTCTTAACAAAATTTGGATTTAATTTAGATAATACATGCACCTTTGACTTCTTTCCACAGCTCTGAGACAGACACCTCTCTACAGGATCTGTGGTCTATGAGTAACACAAAGGATTACTCCGAAAGAGAATATAAGTGTGTTCTACTCCAGCAACCCACCCGAGATCAAAGTGCCTGAGATCTCTTGTCCCAACTCTGCTGAGCACAACTCTCACTCAGGCAGCCACTACAGGGATCAAAGGCTTCACAGCCAACATATTCCACTTAGGGCCTACAGTAGTAGCAGAAGTGCTGTCCAATCCTGAGCAGATCCATGTATCCTCATACCAGGAATTCTAAGACAGTCAGCACATTTTTTTAGACACATCTGGACACCTTAAAACTGCAACTAGCCTATATTGTAATATCATTTACAAACATTGCACAAAAAAAATGCATAATGGCTTGAGTATGATAGTGCTCTGCCTCAAAACATTGGCTCTGATGACAGACAGGTGGGTCATTCCACACCAAGTGGTCTAAAACTGAAAAAAGTTCCCACCATCATGGTCTCCAATTTTCGTCAAATTTTAACTGTAGCTTTAGTCAAGTGTTGAAGTAAGTTTCCCAAGATTTCAGGCCTCTAGCTGCAATAGCTGCTGATCTAGACCCCCTTGTCTGAAGTGTACTTAGTCCGTGTGCATGCAACATAAAAAAAATGTCATATTTGGAGTCTAATAAAATCGAAACTAATTCATAAGAATGGTTAGTAAGATGCGACCCTGTACAGTTTTTTTTGCTGATTCCAACGAAATTATGTATAACATTACTCATGCAAACCCCGGTCAAATAACTCGACTCAAAGTATACTTCAAAATTTGTCGTGACACAACGCGACAAATTTTGACCAATATTAAGACTGCAATGATTTCCTTGCAGTTGAAGATATGGACTTGAACTTTTGGCCAAGCTTCATGCTTGTGCTAGACATAATGCAGCCGGATTTGCAATGATCCAGGCCATATGGTCGCCCTGCAGTATCTCTTCAAATTAGGCAGTGTCAGCACAAACGGTAAAATTTACCAAAGTTTCAAGCCAATTACTAAAAAATAGTTGGCCTGAATCTGCTTGTGAATAGTATCACCTAAAAGAGAAACTCTTGCTCTACAAGACTGACATTTGTTTTTTTTGCAACGCGACCATTAAGTACTCATTAACTCACATCAAAGTTGTTATATTTTGTATGCGCGATGCACTAATTTTTCTTCATTTCTAGGAATTTGAATCTTAATAGTCGCTTAGAATTACTGATATAATTGGATATTTCATTCGTGTTTTATTCAGTGATTGGCCAGTGAGAGATGTCAGAAGTTAATGAAGAAGAAGAATCGTTGGCCCCCTGTTCAATTGGAAAAGATGCTGCTGCATCGAAGTGCCATGTTATCTTCTATGCTAAGAAGACTGGATTCAAAGCGTTTAGTGATTTCACAGAATGTGACCAGAAATTGCTTGTTTCGCGTTCAGAAGCCAAACTTGACGAAAATTTCATCATTTGCTTCCACCATGAAGCCCTCTTCCTACATGAATATCAAGCGATGCAAAAGAAATGTTGCAATCCATTCAAGAAGAGGAATCACAATGTAAAAGCTGGACTTAGACTGCTTGATAATGAAACAGCTGCCAAACTTTGCCTGTTAAAGAAAAAAGAAGTGATTGATATAAAACCTGGTCAGAAGCTTTGCCCTCGCTGCATGTCGGCACTGAACCAAAAGCTAGAAGATTCATCATCACTATCAACCCAATCTGAACAAGATTTCACAACGGATGAAACTGAACCAGCCATCAACAAAAGTTTATCATTTATTGGTGCTTCACCATTGAAAAGAAGACAACTAAGTAAAAGAGATAAGCAAAGCTATGCAAAAAGAAAGATCTTGGATGCACAAAGTTTAATTGGGAATCAAATTGCTGCTGCTGTAGGAATCAATTACGATGAACAGCCAAGTTCAAGTAAAAGTCGCCCATGCAATAATTGTGCAGATCTTGATAATCTTATAGAAGAGTTGAAAGAAAAATGTAAAGTGTCAAATCGTAGGACAAAAGTTCAAATATTGACCTTGGTTCCAAGAAGCTGGACAATTAAAGATACGACAACAGCATTTAATGTATCAGAAAGAATGGTAAAGCAAGCGAGAAAACTGAAGAATGAGCAAGGTGTTCTAGCTTTTCCAGCAAATCGGCAAGGAAGGAAGCTTTCAGATGAAGTTGTCCAGAAAGTACATGACTTTTTTCAAGATGACGAATTCAGCAGACTTTGTCCAGGGAAGAAAGACTGTGTGCCTGTGAGAATTTCAGGAACAAAGGTGTACAAGCAAAAGCGGTTGTTGCTTTGCAATTTGAAGGAAATGTACGTGTCTTATCAGAAGCAAAATGGACCAGAAATTGGCTTCTCAAAGTTTTGCGAGCTTAGACCAAAATGGTGTGTTACAGTTGGCTCTGCTGGAATGCACTCAGTTTGTGTCTGTACAATACACCAAAATGTCAAGCTTATGCTCACTGGTGCATCAATCAATGAAGACTACAAGGAAATTCTTAGCAAAGCTGTTTGCAGCTTGGAAAACAAGGATTGTATGCTTCATCGTTGTGAAAACTGCCCTGGTCCAGAAGGTGTAGAAGCAGTTATTGCAACATATTTTGAAGATAATGACCCTGAAGAACTGATTGAGTACAAACAATGGATTCATACCGACAGGGATACTTTAGAAACAAAGCAGCTTTCAACAGAAGAGTATGTTGAAGATATTGCAGCAAAAATTTGGAACCTGTCTTGTCATCACTACATTGCCAAGCATCAAAGCCAGCACCTGAAAGCTCTCAAAACTGATTTGAAAGAAGGCGAATTCATAATACTAATGGATTTTGCTGAAAACTATTCATTTATTGTTCAAGATGCAGTGCAAGGCTTTCACTGGGAAAACAGTCAAGCAACAGTTCATCCATTTGTAGTCTACTACTGTGAAAACGAAGAGGTGCAATGTGTGAATCTTTGTGTTATTAGTGACTGCCTTCGACACGATACGATTACTGTCCATGTTTACATTGGAAAAGTAATCAATTACCTGAAGATGCAATTTTCCAAAATAAGCCACATCCACTACTTCAGTGATGGTTCAGCTGCACAATATAAGAATTTCAAGAATTTTCTCAACTTATGCTATCACAAAGAAGATTTTGAAATAACAGCAGAATGGAATTTCTTTGGAACAAGCCATGGAAAGTCGCCTTGTGATGGCATTGGAGGCACAACAAAACGGTTGGCAGCAAGAGCAAGTTTGCAACGTCCATATGAAAACCAGATTCTAACACCCAAAGATCTTTTCAACTTCTGCAATGATAATATCAATGGAATCAAATTCTTTTTCATCAGCAAAGAGGAAGTTGAAGAAGAAAAAGCTTCTCAAGAAGAAAGATTCCTGCAAGGGCACACTCTAGCTGGCACAAGAGAAAACCACCATTTTTTGCCCATTGATATGACGACAATTAAGGTCAGTAGAGTTTCTAATGATGCGACATCTTTTTTGGCCAAAATTAGTGCTGCTGAAGTAGTAGTTCAAGTCATGGATCTTCAGCCTGGGCAGTATGTTGCTTGCATTTATGAAAAGAAATGGTGGATTGGAAACATCGTTGAAATCTCAGTCGAACAGAAAGATGCTTTCATAAGCTTTATGCATCCTCATGGTCCTGCAAGTTCATTTTATTGGCCCTTAAGACGTGATACTTGCTGGATTCCAGAACAACTTATCATTGGTGTTATTCCAGCTCCATCAGTGACATCATCTGGTCGGCAATACAGTTTTCCTGAAAGCATTCTCTTGCAAATCAACGATGCTTCCAGAATGATGAAGTAACTGAGGAAGACAGGCTTGGGAACCTGCATAAAGAAACCCACAATCAGGCTTGGGATCCTGTGGTAAAGACACCCTGTAATCAGGCTTGGGAACCTGCAGTAAAGATACCCACCCGTGGCTGTTACTGCATGGCTATCGGGCGTGGCCCCTATGGCGATGGGGATGCTGGTTTTATTGTGATAACCAGTAATGGCTCAGCCATCATGGACCAACGCAGGGCACTGCGCACACAAAATATAAGATACTTTGACCTGAGTAAATAAGCACTTAATGGAAGCGTTGCAAAAGAAAAATATATCCATCTTGTAGAGCAAGAGTTTCTCTTTCAGATGATACTATTCACAATTAAATCCAGGCTGACTATTTTGTAGTAATGGGCTTTGAACTTTGGTAAATAAAGCCATTTGCGCTGACACTGCCAAATTTGAAGAGATTTTGCAAGGCGACTATAAAGCCTGGGTAGTTGGAAATCCAGCTGTATTATGTCCAGCACAAAGATAAGACTTGGTAAAAAGTTCAAGTCCATATCTTTATCTGCAAGGAAATTATTGCAGTCTGAATATTGGTCAAAATTTGTCGCATTAAGTCACGACAGAATTAGGGGTACACTTTGAGTCGACTTGTTTGACCGGATTTTGCATCAGTAATCTTATAATTAATTTCGTTTGAATCAGCACAAAAAACTGTACAGGGTCTCATCTTACTAACCATTCTTATGAATTGGTTTCAATTTTATGAGACCCCAAAAATGGCATTTTGTCTGATGTCGCGCGCATGCGAACTTACTACCCTTCAGACAAGGGGGTGTAGATCAGCAAGTATTGCAGCTAGAGGCTTGAAATCTTGAGAAACTTAATTTAGCACTTGACTAGTGCTACAGATAAAATTTGAAGAAAATTGGAGACATGATGGTGGGAAGGTTTAGACCACTTGGCATGGAATGACCCAGGTCTGTCATATGGCCTGGGGTTTACGTTAGTTGGAAAATAACAGTCAGGTGGAAATATAAATAAATGCAGGCTGCCACTAGACAGAGTCCCCAACTTTCTTCTTTCTGGACTAATTCCTACTGATAAGTTACACAGATGAGAGAACCATGAAATTCTTTAGCCCAATACAATTTAAAAATGGGCAATGGCCATGGCACCAATATATTTTAATTCTCGATAACAAACCGTTTCTCCTTGATAACTCCTGCTACTGTGTAAAACTATCTCTGCCAACATAACTTGTAAAGGGTGGTGGCTAGGAGTTAATAACTCAATCTCAATATATTAAAAAAAAAAAAAACAGCTCCACAAATTTTCAGCATATAGCCATCTTTAAAAATTAAGTTATGGTCCGCTTGTAAAATTAATCGTTCCACATCATTATGATTTATGGTACAAAGGAACCATGGAGCAGGAACCCAGCAAGCAAACAAATAACATGCATATATATTATAAAATAAACTTAAAATGCACATACACTTCTTGGCAGTACGGGTAGTTTTGGAGCAAACACCTATTTATGACTCCTTAGCAACAAATATCTCCTTGGTGTCATTTGGGAGGAGTGCTACGAGTAAGATTCAAATAACGGCAAAATTAAAGAGACTTTTCGTCCCATCTCACGTCGTTTTAACTAAGAAGAACAACACTGCAACATGCACCGAAAAACTTGTCAAATACTCAACAAGAAGAGTTCCCGAAATTTTCATTAATTGTTGTATAATATTATATACACGTAAACACAATTATCGAGCGCTGGGATAACTTTCCTGTCCGTACAGCTTAAAACAAAAGGAAAGAATATTTGCATCATTAAACAAATAACCCCCTGCACTCGAAGATCTCGTGTGTAGAACAAAGTAGTTACCAAAATTAATTTGGCAACATCACTACTTATTCTCTCAACATAAAAAATATGCAGCAATTTGAAATTATTACTGTCTTCCAACAGCTTCAAACAGTTATGGATATGCGAAATTTCATAGTTCCTCATTCTTACCTGGGGCTTCTTATAAATTTGAATAAAATTCCAACACTTATATATCTTCAGCGCACTTCTGAAACGATAGACGGATGTCGAACAACTGCACGTTACGTAACAATATATGTTCTTGCAGCACACCGATTACTTTATTATGATAACGAAAAACTTGTTCTATTACTGTTATTAAAGAGAGGTACGGTATTATTTGTTTTAATAACCAAATCCAATTCAAACACTTAAATTAACGCGCCAAACATGTTAACACTCCACAGTACACCACCATTCCATTGCCAACAAAGAAGCGTCTGAAAATGAAAAGTCCGTAAAATATTTTCAGTGTACACAATCACGTAATGATTATTATACAAAATAGTAGCTAGAGTAACTTATATCGGAGAAATTTAATTCATATGGAGAAAGACATTCACACATATGTCCCACCTAATTAAAAATAATAATAACTTATCGTCATTATATTATAACATCAATTGATATTAACCGGATATAAAACTAGTTTATCACCTCAAACATCCAGAGTCCTAATTATTAGATGCCAATGTGGAAAATTCCATTTTTATAGCGTCTCTGAAACTTTTTGATGTTTCGGTGTTGGCAGTTTACTATCATGCGAAACTGCCACTAGATCAGTACTCATTTGTTTTTTGGCCGCAGCTGGAGTTGTCCACAGACTGCTTTTTAGGAAGTAAATAAAGCTTTCGATTTAAACTTCTACTCTCGCCTATCTGTTGAAAAACGGTGGAGACATTAGTTTGCAATTTATTATTACTATTAATGTTTATGATACACGATGTAAATAACATAATATTTTCCGAGAGTTTTGTTTTAGCTTTTCTTTGTTAATGCTGTTAATTTTCTGCATTAATGTTTTAATGGCTGTATTATAAAGTACTTCGCTTCTGGCACCCATCAACTTTATTGTTTCAATTTTATCCCTGCTGATACTTTCGTGAATGTTAGACTGCCTATTTAACATGGTTCGCTCCATTCTTTTAAAGAGTGTATGAAACGACGATCTACAATGAACGAGAGAGGTTAGAGAACTTGCATGTCTGTAAATCAGAAGCAATATATGCACGACAAAGGTAGTTTATTGTAAGCGTGTGAGAAGTGTTATAAATTTTTTGTAATAATGGCTTTGTTCTTTCACCAATTGGCCCCTACACTGGAAAGTTGTGAAGAGTTGAATTGGTTTCAGTATTAAATAATATTGGTTACTAATAAAGTCTCAAGTGTATTTCCTAAGCAGCCATAACGTACGATTCTAATTAATGGACAGATATGCAAGATTTATTTTGAAAATGTATCGTTTGGAATTACAGAAAAATGGTGGATAATGTAAAATGCGGGCTTTTGATGGCGAAGAAAACATCTGAGAATGCTTTATTCAAGGAAAATTAGGTAAATCTTTAGCAAAAATATATGTTTTTTACGTACATTATTCAGCATAAATTCTTCGTTGAACTTCATGTAATGAGTATGTAGTGTGTTATTTATTATACAACATGGGAAAAATACATAAATTATATGTAAATTACAGTCGCACGACTTAAATGTAGCTACCGATGTCTCCATAATTTTCTACCAGTGACAAACGACATACAAGATAGGCATGACAACACAATGTAGCAAGTATTGCCAGTTATTAACAATAAAGTGTACTTTGCACTCTGATGAATGTTTCATGACACTTAGGAAACAAAGTACACGTGCCCTTTTGGAACCACTTTCCAGTGTGGAGATTCTTTATGACGATCTATAACATCCAAAGAGTGAAATATTATCTACATCAATACTCAGCAAACCACTGTGAGATTGATGTGAGAGGGTATGCCCCATTATACCAATTACAAGGGTTTCTTCCAGTTCCATTCACATCTGAAGCACAGGAAGAATGATTGACTGAATGCCTCTATGCGTGCAGTAATTATTCTAACCTTATCTTCATGACATCTGTGTGAGCAATACGTAGGGGGTATAGGATATTCCTAGAGCAGTCGTTTCAAACTAGTTATTGAAACAGTGTTAATAGACTTGGAATAGTTTACTTCAATCTTCAAGAGTCTTTCAGTTCAGTTCCTTCAGTACCTCTGTGACACTCACCCATGGATTAAACAAATGCGTGATCATTCATGCTGCCTTCTCTGTATATGTTCAATAAACCCCCGTTAGGCCTATGTGGTATGGATCCCACACACTTGAGCATATTCTGGAACTGGCTGCATGAGTGATTTGTGAGTAATCTCCTTTGTAGATACACTTCACTTCCCCAGTATTCTTCCAATAAACTCTAGTATACCACCTGCTTTGCCCATGACTGAACCGATGTGATCATGCCATTTTATAATCTAAATATGCTAAAGAGTAGACTGAAGCAATTATTAATAGAGAAGTGTTGTTACTCTATAGAGGACTTTTAAGTTGTAGTGCCATCTTGGAAAACAGTGTATATAGACAATGTCCCCGATCTATCAGTGGTATAAAAGAATGTAATTATACACTGTATAATGTATACTGTACTATCATAAATATAAGCTAAATTGTGTTACACTATAGAGGAATCTACTTGTAGTGCCCTTTTGAAAAATAATGTGTACAGACATGTGTCTGATCCATATGATGTTATGAAAGAATGTAAATATTTTACTGTATATGTGTAATGTAGTCTCAATTTCCCTGACAATGTCCAAAAACTTTTTGTTGTACGGACAGAATGTACCGAGTGAGGTGGCACTGTTATTAGCACACTGGACTCGCATTTGCGAGGATGGTGGTTCAAATTAGCATACAGGTATCCTGCTGTAGATTTACCTCATTTCCCCAAGTCACTTTAAACAAATGCCAGTATGGTTCCTTTGAAGGGGTGCAGGCGACTTCCTTCTCTAATCCTATAGGACCAAAGGCCTTGCTGTTTGGTCCACTCCCCCAAATCAACCAGGTATTTGTATGAGTTGGCTGCTTCCAACAGTGACTCATGGATATTATGGTCATAGGATATTAATTTTTTGAAGTGCAATGTCTTACATTGCTGAATATTTAAAGCAAGTTGCCAATCTCTGCACCACTTTGAAATCTTATCAAGATCTGACTGATTATTTATGCAGCTTCTTTTAGATAGTTCTTCATTATAGATAGGTGCACCATCTGTAAAACATCTGCTGTCAGTATTAATGTCGTCTGCAAGGTCATTGATGTACAACATGAACAGCAATGGACCCAACACACTTTCCTGAGGTATACCTGAAGTTACTGCTGAAGTTGAGCTCAGAATATGTGCTAAGATTCTGCAACAAATTGATGTCAAGGATATTGGATGGCAGTTTTGTGGATCATTTCTTCTACCCTTGTTGTAAATGAGTGTGATCTGTGTCTTTTTCCAAGAATTGGGCACTGTTTTTTGTTCAAGGGGTCTATGATAGGTTAAGTAAGAAGAGGGTCTAACACAGTCACAAATTCAGTATAGAATGTGACAAATATTTTCAGGCCCAAGAGCTTTGTTCAGCTTTAATGATTTCAACTGTTTCTCAATACCATTGATACTGATACTTATTTCATTCATCTTTTGAGTGGTACAAGGATTAAATTGGGGCAGTTCTGGGTTTTCTGTTGTAAAGCAACATTTGAAAACAGAGTTACACATTTCAGCTTTTGCTTTCTACCCTCAGCTTCAGTTCCTGTCTCATTCACTAGGTACTGGACACTAGTCTTGGTGCCACTAACAGCAGTTACATACAACCAGAATTCCTTTTAGTTCTGTGAAAGATCACCTGACAATATACTGCTATGGTACTCATTGAAAGAAACAGACATTGCTCTCTCAACAGCCAGCACTGGGTGTTTAAGAGCATCAAGAAGAATGTTCGATAAGAGTCATCAGCTCTGGCCAGTGATGTACTGTTAATGGCTGCTGTCATGCCGCCTTTTGGTGTATGAATTCACACTTTTGCTGTTTGTTGGCAAAGCCAACTAATTTGGAAAAAAAGAAAAAGAACTGGTATTGGTGACACACTGATCTGTAGCTCGTGAGCAGGTGTTAATGAATGTGATAATAAAAATATGTGGCTGCGGTAACCGATTGATCTATAGCTGTGTCCAATGTGTCAGTTGGGTTGGAAGATGAAAATTTGGTTGTGCATTGGCAAAGACAGTGATTGTGACACTAAAAAATCCTGATTGTAGTTTTTCAAAAAATGCCAATAACATCATGTTATAGTCACCACATTGTTTATGGTGTTCATCGCATGCTTCTTATGTCACAGGTAAAAGGCAACGGACGACTCATCAAACATTCCTCTACATCTGTTTAAGAAACAGTTACTGCAACGATTTCACTACTTCTAACACAGTAAATCATGTGGACAGGTTTGTTACATATCTGACATGTCAAGATGTATATCTTAACATAGAGACATTGGGTCTCATGCTTGTGCCACATTCACAGTGTTTAGAGAGTGAAGGTATTAAGAGCATCTTCATTTATGGTACACTCTGCTTGGTGACTTGCTCGTGCAAACTTAAATGCTAAAGTAAGATGAAGCATTTATGGCAACAAAAGAGGCTTACACAACCTTGTAGTACAGTATGAGAGCAACTGAACAAGGACTCCCTACTGACTGGTTCTCTCAGGTAATCTCCATACTTACAGGGTCTAGAGTTGAGTTCTTGAACACAAAATTCCTAAAGCAGTCAACAACCCCTCCCCCATCCCATCCCAAAAAAGACAATTTTGCAGATTTCTGAGTGCTGTTAAGCACAAAAAATACCTCCTCACGTGTATTAGTATCACAGTTTTTAATGCACACAAATAAACAATGAGAATAATTTGTAGAGTTGGCAGATGACTGCCACGCAGAGGCATCTGGACCAGGAAAAGTGTCTGATCATGAGGGCTGAGGTTTCCCACAGTTTCCTCAAGTGAGTTGGAGCAAACACCGAGACCACTCCCAAGCACAGCACATGGCAATTCTCCTTGTGCATTCAGAGTTTGCTTTATGTCTCTAATGACTTCATTCTCTCCAAGGTGTTAAACCATAATCTACTTTCCTTCTTTGAGTAAAATTTGATTTCAAAGCACATCAGCAAGCTTAATTTATTTAACATAAGCAGCAAATGATAAAAATCAGTTTCAAATAATGCCAACAGCATCCTTTTCTAGGGACAGAGTCATGTTGTTCTCCTGGTTAACAAAATTGCCAATTTTTAATGACACTTACAAAATCTCTGAATTTTAGATTTCCAAGACTATTAGCACTGTGGAAAAACTCAAAAGTAGAGGATTTCTTTGCTGTCTTCACTGTTATAAGAGATCAAAGGCCGCAGGATCAATGTACAGGTAGTGACTGGGGGCATATTTTCACTGTGAAGTATAAACAATGATACAAATTGCCAGTGTTCTGAAGAAAAGGGAAAGTTGTAAAAATGGACTTACATAAACCAGTGAACAGACGTAGGTAGCAACTCAAAGCAAAGGTGAAATAATGTTGCTACATGTCTGTGGAATTCTGATGTTTTCCTCCATCAGGTCCGGTCCAGAACAGTGTTACAGTAAGGAAACTCACTCAAATAACAAGTGGGAACTCCTTTAGGGGCACATGAATGATGCCCGGTACATCCTCACAAGCCCCCTGTGCAGGGAGGACTGAACAGAAACTAGACAATGTCTCCACAAAACACAGCTTTAGGTCAGGCTGTCATCAGGAGCAGCAATACTGTGGAGCTCCCAGCATGGTGACATGGAACCGTGCAGTCTACACTAAACATAGAAAATTAAACTCTGAGAGAATGGGACAATAATCATCTTGAGGGCATTAAATGAGGAAAGAATAAAAACAGTTGCACAGATTACTTCTAGGTCCAAGGCAGTGGGTGTACTATAAAAGATGACTCACTGAAACAGTCCAGCACCATGTTGAACGGATACATTTCTAATGGTACAAATATTACAATATGTACACATTCTTAATAACTTACCTGCAGTTTCACAGTTCAGTTGCACTATCATAAATTGGTTACAAAGAAAACAAATTTATTAGGTTAGGTTTGAATGATGATAACTCAGACTGACTGTTGAAAGAATGCTGATTTTGAGGTAAATATTGTGAAAGATGCAACATCAATGTAGGTACTTGAGATTGAAATGTATAGTGCACTTCAAATTAAGCAGGTGACGCTGAAGGAATAGTGAGAACTGACTGAAAATCTGTTACAGTTTGATGCCCCAACATTATGTCCTCAAAACCCCATCATGAGAGAGCACATTTAGCCATGTAGGTTGAGTCAGGTTATAGGTAGTCAGGCATACATCCACTGGAGGATTCTTCCACAAGGGTACCACAACCAAAGATTCAGTATCAGTCTTACATCACATGTGTTACTTACTGAAATTAACAGGAAACATAAAAATGAGGAGAGAAGAAATAGGACAGAGGTCATCAGCCCACTGAAAGCTAATGAAAGTGAAAGAGAGCCTCCTGAAATAGCAGACACCTTCAACATATATATTGTAACTGTAACAGATAAAATAAGACCACATATAACAGACGGAGAGAATACAGAGGGAAAAATTCTACCATTGCATTCATTACATTGCCACAGAGGTTTCAAACACAATAAACCAATTAAAAGCCAAACATTTTTCTGTCTTAGGTGGTGTTACACCATTTCTCATAAAGGAATGCAGGAAAGTTTACCAAAAGACTCAACATCTTCATTGAATGCTACAATAGAGAAAAGCATTTTTTCAGAATCAGTAAAATCAAGTAATTTAAGGAAATCAACAGAGGTGACTTAAGAAAATGCAGGCCAATATCATTTATTATCACTTCTACAAAACACTCTGAATTGATAACAAAGAATAGAATTGCCGGGCCTTAGTTCTGAGCTCCCTTGACAGCAATAGAATTTGTGTGGGATATTGAAGGACCTGTCAAAGGTGCCTGACTGCATGAATCATTATGACCTAATGGACGACACCTTATTACCATGGGAGTCAAAGGAAATGCTGTTATGTTATGCAGTTACACATGGTGAACAGAAAGTAATGCACATACATCAATCATACTAATGGGGAAAATATAATCAGTTACTTATCTTAGCAACAAACTGTGAAACATCTTGTGATGCTCTTGCTCAGTCCACAAGGAAAGAAGCAATAAATAAATAAACTAACAAAATTGAAAATTAATAAATGATCTCGGCCATCACGTCATTACTTTCAGATAATGAAGCTAAACTCTGGCTTCAGAAATAACACAAAACTGCAAGCCTGCAAAGGAATCTTCTCAGAACATATAAATACATACTATTTCATGGGTATTGGCAAACCAGGCCTGGATGAAGTGTATACAGGAAACAATAGTCTCCAACTTCTGCACACTGGTCAAGAAGCCATCTCAGCAGCTAAGGGATAATGGCAAGTATGACTTGTTCCACGATACAGTTTAACATCACAGTTCCTTACAAAAATACTACTTACCCAGATTACCTAAATTATTATCACAGTTTCCGAACAATATACTGATTGCTGCAATTAACCTCTTAACTTTAGAAATTGGTTGGTTGGTTGGTTTGGGGAAGGAGACCAGACAGCGTGGTCATTGGTCAACTTTCGAAATGTCAACAAATCTGTCTGCAGAGCATTTATTAACAACTGCGATTTTGGTTTATCGTAGTGTTCTCAAGTGAACAGTTGTAATGACCATTTCAACTTTAAAAAAACATTCTTTCCTAAAAAAAACAGAATATTATTTAAAAAATTATAACACTTCACCACTTTGAAGTACTTATACCACGAATGTAATTAATAAGCACCTAACTATTTAGTGTAACAACGAAAATAATCAAATATTGATAACGTAATGTAAACGGATGGATAAAAAAATCTACTCACCAACTGGCTACAGGGGAAAAGTCACACAAAAGGGTTCAACTTTTACAAGCTTTCGGAGCCTGTGGCTCCATCTTCTTGCAGAAGAGTTGAAAGTGAAGGAAGAGGGGTGAAGGATGAGGACTGCAGAGGTTTAGGGGAAGGGGTGCAGTTCAGAAAATAACCCCGGGCCAGGGGAGACCTACCGGACAGGATGAGAAGGAAATACTCTCTCCCTACCACCCCTCCCAAATGATACCAAGCAGAAATTTGGTGATTAGGAATCATAAATAGGTATTTCCTCCAAAACTACCTGTACTGCCAAGAAATTTTTGCTAATAACTAAAACAGATGTGTATTTTAAGTTGATTTTATAATACACTACTGGCCATTAAAAATGCTACACCATGAAGATGACGTGCTACAGGTGTGAAATTTAACTGAGAGGAAGAAGATGCTGTGATATACAAATGATTAGCTTTTAAGAGCATTCACACAAGGTTGGCGCTGGTGGCAACACCTACAACGTGCTGACACGAGGAAAGTTTCCAACCGATTCCTCATACACAAACAGCAGTTGACTGGTGTTGCTTGGTGAAACATTGTTGTGATGTCTCGTGCTAGGAGGAGAAGTGTGTAGCATCACATTTCCGACTTTGATAAAGGTCAAATTGTAGCCTATCACGATTTTGGTTTATCGTATCACGACATTGCTGCTCGTGTTGGTCGAGATCCGATGACTGTCAGCAGAATATGGAATCGGTGGGTTCAGGAAGGTAATACGGAATGCCGTGCTGGATCCTGACGACCTCGTATTACTAGCAGTCCAGATGACAGGTATCTTAACCGCATGGCTGTAACGGATTGTACAGCCACGTCTTGATCTCGAGTCAACAAATGGGAACATTTGCAAGACAACAACCATCTGCACGAACAGTTTGACGACTTCTGAAGCAGCACGGACTATCAGCTCGGAGACCGTGGCTGCTCTTACCCTTGACGTTGCATCACAGACAGGAGAGCCTGCGATGGTGTACTCCACAACTAACCTTGGTGCACGAATGGCAAAACGTAATTTTTTTGGATGAATCCAGGTTCTGTTTACAGCATTGTGATGGTCACATCCGTGTTTGGCGGCATCTTGGTGAACGCACATTGAAAGCGTGTAATCGTCTTCGCCATACTGGCGTATCACCCAGCGTGATGGTATGGGGTGCCATTGTTTACACGTCTTGGTCACCTTTTGTTTGCATTGACGGCACTTTGAACAGTGGACGTTAAATTTTGATGTGTTACGACACATGGCTCTACCCTTCATTCGATCCCTGCGAAACCCTACATTTCGGCAGGATAATGCACGACCGCATGTTGGAGGTCCTGTTCGTGCCTTTCTGGGTTCAGAAAATGTTCGACTGCTGCCCTGGCCAGCATATTCTCCAGATCTCTCACCAATTGAAAATGTCTGGTCAATGGTAGCCGAGCAACTGGCTCATCACAATACACCAGTCAATACTCTTGATGAACTGTGGTATCATGTTGAAGCTGCACGGGCAGCTGTACCTGTACACACCATCCAAGCTCTGTTTGACTCAATGCCCAGGCGCATCATGGCCATTATTATGGCCAGAGGTGGTTGTTCTGGGTAGTGATTTCTGAGGATCTATGCACCCAAATTGTGCAAAAATGTGATCACATGTCAGTTCTAGTATAATATATTTGTCCAATCAGTACCCGTTTATCATCTGCATTTCTTCTTGGTGTAGCAGTTTTTATGGCCAGTAGTGTATATATGCAAATTATTTGTTTGTTGGGTTCTTGTTCCATGGATCATTTGCACTCCCTCAGGCCTGGATGCCTGCAGAGATACAGTTGGGAAGTGTGTCATACAGGTGTTTTATCCTCTCCTGAGGCATCATGACACACAAATATGGGAAACAGTACTCATTATCACGGATACTGGCACTGGGGTGGAGTTGATGTCCAAGCTGGTCCCATACATGTTCTTTCACAAACAGATCTCGGGATTTTGCTGTCCACAGAAGTACCTCAACATCGAGAAAACAGGTTACAGAGGCATGTGCCATGTGTGGGTGAACATATCCTGTTGATAAATGGCACTACTATACTGTTACATGATAGATGACACATGTGGATGCAGGATGTCTGTTGTGCCATCAGAGTTCTGTCAGTCACTACTAGCCTCGGCCTGAAGTCAGAACCGATGGCTTCCCACTATATCATTCGAAGTGTAACACTGCTGTGGCTCAGCTAAATGCTGTGGCTCTCCTAAGCATTGGAGGAATGGGTTCTGTCTAGGTCCCACCATACTCAGCAATGGTGGTCACCCCTTTTAGTGCAAAACCAATTTTCATCACACGATGTGGCTGGGAGGTTTGGAGTGAAAGGGACTAAATTGCTAGACCATCACTCCTTTCATCAGTTAAGTGTTAAACAAGGTGAAATGCAAATCCTGGGAAGCGTTCGTGGAACTAGCTCAAAAAATAAATACATAAAAATAAAAAGATAAAAGCCCAGAGAAAAACAGCACGGACAATTCATTAAATGATCAGTTAATACAAGGCATTAAAACCGAGAAATGAGAAATAATAAGGAGAAAAGAAAGGTGGGAAGGGTAAAGGCCAGCCTGGGCCACCAAGCAAGAACTCCCAGGGGACCTTGGGCGGAGAAGCAGGAGAGGGTTCCCCACCAATCCCTCAGGCAATCAATGAGGCCAAAAAGCCCCATCTTACAGGGATGAATAGAAACCACCTTCGCAGGGCAAATCGTAACACCAGGTCAGCTGCTTTGGTGTCATTTGCCAACACCAAAGCTAGTGTGTCAGGAAGATTAAGAGACCACCTCAAAACAGCCAAATTAGGGCAGTCAATAAGTAAGTGGAATGTACCCACAGGTCAGCTAAGTGTGGCCAATGCGAAGTTAACAGAGGACGGTGGATTCCCTGCGAGAAGCGTGCAGGGGAAGACTGCCACATAGTCGTGACTTCTTAAGTGTCCTCAGTTTGTTTGGGGGGACCGAGGCAGACTATTCTGAGTTCCAGACTTTCAACAATTGATGGCATATAAATAAACAAAGGTCTGGTTCTGGGACTCTCTTTTTCCCGAAATCCTAACATGAATGGGAGTCCAAGTGAAAATGACTGACCATCCAGCTTGATGGAGGTCAGAGGTGACATGCTGGACAGCCATAAACAGTGGATGAGGAGAGTACCACTGGTCTATTAGCTGAAGGCTACTAAGGGAGTCACTGCAGATTAGGATACTTTTACCAGTTCAAGAACAAACATGGCTAAGGACTAGTTTAATGGCCATCAATTCATCAGTGAAGACACTGCAGCTGTTTGGCTGTGAGTGGAGTTCACTGCACCATGCATGTGTGTATGCAAAGCCTGTTCGCCCATCAGGTGTTGAGCCATTGGTGACTATCACTTCTGAACCTGGATACATCTCAAGGACAGCCAGGAACAGTTGGTGAAAAATCATGGGGTCAGCAGAATCTTTTGGACCAAAGGAGACTCTGAGACAAATTTTAGTTTGAGGCACAAGCTGTGGGGCAGATGCGGTGTCTCCCAGACTGCAGGTGACAGTGGAGGAAGTTCCAGTTCAAACAGAGACACTGGAGGCATGCAGCAGTTGTAAACTCAGTTCTCCTTGTTGTGGGAGGTGGAGATTCTTTCCAGGGAAAAGGACTCAGTAGCTGAGGTGTTAGGGGAAGCTGCAAATACATATAGTGTAATTCAGCAGCTGTTGTTGGCACCTGATGGGGAATGGAGGAACTCCAGCCTCGACTTATAAGCTGTCCCCAGGGCTAGTTTGGAAGGCTCGTGTCACAAGTCAGACTGCACAGTGACGAATGGGATCCAGTATTGGCAATGCTGAGGGTGATCCTGAATTATGTGCAAGACTGTAAGACTCCTACAGTCGAGACGGGACAGATTCGGGGCTTTGTAGAGCTGCAAAAGGATAGAGCGATCTGCACACCAGCTAGTGTTACTGAGGCAGTGAAGGTTATTGAGGTGTTGCTAGGACTTCCAATTAAGTTGGATGGGGAAGCCACATCAGCCAGTGATCAAAGACCAGTCCCAAAAAGCAATGCATCTCAGTTAGGCAGAGATCTGGGCGTGGGTGGACAGTGACAGGAGAGCATGACACAAGTCTTGGCAGTTGACCTATAAATGGTGCTCAGCAATACCCATGCTAGAGGAGCAACAATAAAAAACAAAAATCATCAGTATATACAGCATATAAGGAGGGCAATACCAAAGATCACACAGACACTGCTAGAGCACTGATGGCCACCAGAAAGAGGGGGAGCTCAGGACAGAGGCCTGTATGACCCGTTTTCTTGGATATGGGGGGATACTGACTGAAGCACCTTCTGGAACCCAGAATGTACGTGACAACCAGTTCTTGAGAAAAATTGAGAGTGGACCCTGGAGACACCACTCATGTAATGTAGTAAGGATGTGGTGATGCCATGTCATGTTATAAGCCTTCTGTAGGTCAAAAAAGACAGCAATGAGATACTGGTCACCTGCAAAGCCCATCTGGATAGTGATCTCCATAGGAACCAAATCGGCAGTGGGATGGCCTTTGCAAAAACTGCCCTGAGATCAACCAAAAGGCCCCAAGACTCAATGGGCTAACACAGCCATTTGCTCACCATTCATTCGAGGAACTTACAAAGAATGCCGGTAAGTCTCACTGGACAGTAAATATCCATTGTTAGGGGATTCTTACCCAGTTTCTCGTCACTGAGATGGGAACTCCTAATTGTTCCAGATCCAATTAATTGGACAGAATGGTTGCTATTGGTGTGAATGATATTCTGAGATAGTGTGAGGTAGTGAGCAGTGAATGCTGATTCGCAGTTCTTCGAGGGTAGTGCGGAGTTGAGTAACATTGGCTTCGTTCTTGCATTGTGTGGGCAGAGGGCTTTTAGGATCTGATCTTCATTGGAGTCAGACGTCCTTGCAACATAGTCGCACTTTTTTGGCAGAACTTAGAATTCTCGCACAGCGTTTGAGGCCAGGATTTGAAACAGAGTTGCTGCACAGCAGTAGTCAGTGCCTACATCATCAGAACACTGCATACCAATGACATGCTGCAGATTTCAGGACTGGTAAAGTATTTTGCTGCTCTGGCATTGTAGGACCTATCAATTTTATACTGAAGTCCTCAACAACACGTGCGCCTGATTTGATACAAGTCCACCTTGCTTGTTTCTCCATGTGATCCCATTTGAGCTCTCACTACTAATCGCGATACCGCAACATAGTCGGGGAAGTAATATTTGATTCATTAGGACCTCTAGTCATTTTTGTCAATCTATTACATCACAGAGAGTAGGGGCCCTTTGTTCTCAAGCCAACTCTTATTCTCATAATACACTCCTGGAAATGGAAAAAAGAACACATTGACACCGGTGTGTCAGACCCACCAAACTTGCTCCGGACACTGCGAGAGGGCTGTACAAGCAATGATCACACGCACAGCACAGCGGACACACCAGGAACCGCGGTGTTGGCTGTTGAATGGCGCTAGCTGCGCAGCATTTGTGCACCGCCGCCGTCAGTGTCAACCAGTTTGCCGTGGCATACGGAGCTCCATCGCAGTCTTTAACACTGGTAGCATGCCGCGACAGCGTGGACGTGAACCGTATGTGCAGTTGACGGACTTTGAGCGAGGGCGTATAGTGGGCATGCGGGAGGCCGGGTGGACGTACCGCCGAATTGCTCAACACGTGGGGTGTGAGGTCTCCACAGTACATCGATGTTGTCGCCAGTGGTCGGTGGAAGGTGCACGTGCCCGTCGACCTGGGACCGGACCGCAGCGACGCACGGATGCACGCCAAGACCGTAGGATTCTACGCAGTGCCGTAGGGGACCGCACCGCCACTTCCCAGCAAATTAGGGACACTGTTGCTCCTGGGGTATCGGCGAGGACCATTCGCAACCGTCTCCATGAAGCTGGGCTACGGTCCCGCACACCGTTAGGCCGTCTTCCGCTCACGCCCCAACATCGTGCAGCCCGCCTCCAGTGGTGTCGCGACAGGCGTGAATGGAGGGACGAATGGAGACGTGTCGTCTTCAGCGATGAGAGTCGCTTCTGCCTTGGTGCCAATGATGGTCGTATGCGTGTTTGGCGCCGTGCAGGTGAGCGCCACAATCAGGACTGCATACGACTGAGGCACACAGGGCCAACACCCGGCATCATGGTGTGGATAGCGATCTCCTACACTGGCCGTACACCGCTGGTGATCGTCGAGGGGACACTGAATAGTGCACGGTACATCCAAACCGTCATCGAACCCATCGTTCTACCATTCCTAGACGGGCAAGGGAACTTGCTGTTCCAACAGGACAATGCACGTCCGCATGTATCCCGTGCCACCCAACGTTCTCTAGAAGGTGTAAGTCAACTACCCTGGCCAGCAAGATCTCCAGATCTGTCCCCCATTGAGCATGTTTGGGACTGGATGAAGCGTCGTCTCACGCGGTCTGCACGTCCAGCACGAACGCTGGTCCAACTGAGGCGCCAGGTGGAAATGGCATGGCAAGCCGTTCCACAGGACTACATCCAGCATCTCTACGATCGTCTCCATGGGAGAATAGCAGCCTGCATTGCTGCGAAAGGTGGATATACACTGTACTAGTGCCGACATTGTGCATGCTCTGTTGCCTGTGTCTATGTGCCTGTGGTTCTGTCAGTGTGATCATGTGATGTATCTGACCCCAGGAATGTGTCAATAAAGTTTCCCCTTCCTGGGACAATAAATTCACGGTGTTCTTATTTCAATTTCCAGGAGTGTAGTTCAGTATGACCTAACCTTTAGCGTACAGTTTGTATTGACAATCAAGTACCTTTGTGTTCTGATTTATAATAAATCACATTGTAATATTTAATCCACATACCATTTCATAGATAGATGTAGAAACCCATTTCCTGTCATCCGTTATGATAAAATTCCCATTTTCTTTACTGAGTAGATAATGATTTTTATTAAATTATTGTGAGTGTACACTTCTTACTTTACAAACTAGCAGGGTGCACTATCAGTTCCTTTCTTTACTGTTGTGCACATAATCGATTAGGTGGTAGGTAAGGAGGGGGTTGAGTGTGTGTCCAATTGTGATGCAAAATTCACCAGAATTAAAGAGGTACAAACTCTTCTTCACTCCCGCATGTCACAGAGGGAGAGGGAGATTTGATGAGGACAGAGTCTCTGCAGGGGATAAGCTGGATGATGGCGGCACTGGGGATGTATTTATGGATTTCGAGGGTTTTGGAGGGGTCGATACAAAGGAAACGCTGGTTGCACTATGTGGTGAAATCGTCAAGGTGTGCTTGGACGGTGCGTTGGGACCGTTAAAGGTTAAGATAGAGAGCCAGGAAGGCGATGTCATCAGCATATTGGAGGAGGTGGACAAGTTGGGCTGGCTTGGGTATATCTGCAGTGTAAGTTAGGAGTTTAAAGAGAATACTGGAATGCCATATGCAGTTTTTTTAAAATTTTTCGTTATTGTAATTTCACTCCCTTGCCCCATATGGGCAGGAGAGGGCTGGCAGTGATACAGTCCACTGCTCTTCAGCCAAATGGCTTTACAATAAATGAAGACTCTTGCGTAAGAAGGGGGAGAAAAAGGGGGACATAAAAAAACACAGTAAATGGAGATGATGGGAAGTAAAATATACACTAATACAGGGATGTGTACTGGGGGAGAGTTAAAAAGCCAACATAAATTTAAAAGAACATAGGTGGAAATTCAAAGTGCAGTTAAAAAACTCTGGAGGCAAACACAAGTTAAAAATCGGCCACATGATTAAAATCACTTAGTGTAGAACACATAAAGAACGATGGAGCACTTATGAAGAATAAAAACCGCTGGTAGAGACTGCCGAGGGACTAGAACCTGGAGAGGAGGGAAGAAGAGGGGAGGAATGTGTGGGGGGGCTGGGGCGGGGGCAGGAGGAAGAGGAAGAAAAGGGTGGGCAGGAGGTGCACCAAGAGGCAGGAGATGGGTGGTGTGCCAAATGAAGAGGGAAGATAATGCAGGAGGGAGCACAGTGACACAGAAGGGGGGGAGGGCATGGGAGAGGGAGGTGGTGGGGGAGGTGGAAAACTGCTCAGGGGAAGGGGAAGGGGGGGGTAGAGGGAGCCCTGAGGAATAGGGGAGGAAGGTTGGGCTAGAGTTGGTAGGTGGGGTAGATGTCAGTTCAAAGCTCATCATCTGGAAGGGGTAGGTGCTCAAAGTTGCATTCGGGTAGGAGATGGAGGGTGTGAAGATGAAGAGAGGGCGGGGCACAATAGTAAAGGTGCAGCAACAGGCTGGGGATGGAGAGGAAGGGGGACACCAGGGGTTGGGGGGCATCGAGTTGGCAAACGACATACAGGATGCGGATGTGTTCAAGGAAAAGGAGAAGTTGTGGGAAGGTGGTGAGGTCATAGAGTATTTGTGTGGGTGACAGAAGGTGGATATGGAAGGTGAGGAGGAGGAGACAGAGGAGAGGGGAAAGGATGGAGCCTTGTTGCACGCCAGCAGACGGATAGAAAGTATGGGAGTTGGAATTGTGGATAGTGACATAAGAGGGATGACGGGAGGAGAAGGAAGCAATGAAATGGACGAAATTGATGGGGAGATCATAGGTCTGGAGTTTGAAGGGGAGCCTAAGATGCCAGACACGGTCGTAAGTGTTCTGGAGGTCAATGAAAACAAAGATAGCAAAGTGGCGGGAGTAATGTTGGGTAGATGGGTAAGGTTAAGGAGCTGGATGAGCGTGGTGATGTGTGCGGTGATGGGAGTGTTGATGTCAGAGGGGATAATTGGTCCAAATACTGGAAACTAGGGGCAAGTGGCAGGACAGAGGTATGAGTGCTGTCAAGGGTGGAGGTGAGAGGGATTAATCAAAATGGGAATCGTCAAGAATGTAGAAGACCTTGGATAGGTGGGAAGCTAAATGGTTAGCTTTACTGAGGTTGTCAGGGAAGAGGTGGATGGACTTTGGAGAGGCAGGTGGGTGGGAGGCTGCAGGGGTCCATGGGCAGAGGAGAGGGTGAAAAGGACGGGGAGGTGGTCACTGCCAATAGGATCGAGAACATCCACCATGCTATGACCAAAGAGGTTGGGGGAAGCGAGGATAACATCCAGGGTAGGGTTACTTTCAGGATGCGTGTGTTGTGGGAGAGGAAGGAGAGCACCAGGAAGGATGGCAAGGTACTGATGGCACTGCTAAAGGGTGGCAGGGTCACGGCTGTGGATGTTGAGGTCAGTAGTGATCACATAGGTGGAGAAGGTACGGTCAACTTGGGAAGTGTAGTCGTAGGGGAGAGGAGCTGCGGGATGAACATAGATAGTGGCACAGGTGATTGTGAGGGAGGGAAAAAAGAGGATGAGAAGTTCTTCAGTCAGGTCATTGAGGAGGGGATGTGGCCGGGAAGGGAAATACTTGAGGTGGCCAATAGCGACCCTGCCTCACGCGAGGGGTAGCGGATTGTCAGTGCAATGAAGTAGATAAGGAGAGGTGTGGACAACATGGTGAGGTTGGAGGAAGGTTTCATTAAGGATGAAGGAGTCGACCTGGTGCTGGGATAGGGTATGCATGAAGAGGTATTTGTTGGCAGGGAGGGAGTGGATGTTTAGGTAGAGGAGACGATACAGTTGACATCCCAGGAGGTGGGAGTGGGGAAGGAAGTGGGACGAGGAGAGAGGGGCTTAAACGATGGTGTCTAGGTGGGTGAAGGCAAAGTGGGCCTGGTTGTGGCAGTAGGTGGCACACATATTTAAATGGAAAACAGAGCAGGCGGAAAGGGAAATCTGCTGGAGGGTGTGGGGGTGTTGGAAGGGGTGGAAGTTCTGCAGGACAATGGTCAGGAACCATACGATGTCTTCAGCCGTAAGGGGAGGACAGAGGGAATTGTTGGGTGGGTGTGCTGGTCAGTGGGGTGAATAGGAACAGTGAGCTCAGGGTTGGTTGGAGAGGATTTGGTTTTGCATTTGGGGGAGTAGGTGGGGTGGGGTTCATTGCAGGTGTTGCAGACAGGGAGAGAGGCGAGATTAGGACACTGTTTTAGGAAGTGGGAGGCTTCACAATGGGGGCAGGTGGGAGGCTTCTTGCAGTCTTGGGTGAGGTTGTTGTTGTACAGGAGATGGCACTCGCAGCAGTAGGATTGATGAGAGGAATGGGACTGGTCAACAGGGTGGCAGCGGTTGAAAATCAGGGCTCCCTTTACGAGGAGGTGATTGATGGAATAGGCGGACTCAGTAAAGATATGCATGAGGAAGGAAGGGCCAGAGGAGTTGGAAATATGGCGGGCCGATCGTATTGCCAGGCCAGGATGGGCATTCAGCTCTGCCAACACCTCCGCCTCAGTGATCACAGGGCTGAGTTTGGTGATCATGGTGGTGAGGGTTGGCGGTTGACGAGGGGGTTGGAGCTGATGAGGAGAGGAGGGGAGCCAAGATGATACGGGGAAGGCGCCAGAGGAGATGAGTATGGAAAGAGGGAGAGGAGTACTTGATGAGAACAGAGTCTATGCCACGGGTAAGTTGGGTAATGGGGCACTGGGGATGTATTTTCGGATTTCAAGAGTGAGGGTGCGGTTATCTAGGAATTTCGGATCAGGGTTGGCAACGATGAAAGTGTACAGGGCTGGGGCTGGGGAAATGGGTGAAGGGTTAGTATCCATGGCGGGATCTGAGGGAAGTGGGGCAGGCAGTGTTCTTTTGGAGGAGGGGTTAGAGATGATGTCGCCATTAGGGCGCTTGGGAGTTTTATTGTTGGTGTGGCCTGGGAGGAGGGGTGAGGGACTGAGTGGATGAGGAGGTGGTGGGAGGCAGGCCACTCTTGGGAGGCGGCGGCACTGGGAATGGAAGTGGGGCTCTCTGTGTTGGCAACTGTGGCGTGGCAGGCATTGCCTCAGGCAGGTGAAGTAGGAAGAGTTATAGTGGGGCAGGTGGGAAGGGGGGAAAAGTCATCTTGTCGGGCGATTGTAGATGGGAGGCCAAAAGAAGGGACAGAAGCAGGAACAGGAATAGGAGCAGGGGAAGAAGTAGGGGAAGGAGCAACATAGAGGTGGGAATACAGGGTTGAGGAGGAGATGGAAGGGGAGGAGACTGTGAGGAGGGGAGGTGGAGTAGATGGGTTAAGCTCAGAGGAAGCACTCCACGAGGGCACAGTGGGTGCAAGGGAAGGGGAGGTGTTGATGACGGTGGTAGTCAGGGCATCAATTATTGAATGCGGTGTCCACTGGTGACAGGAGTTGCCGAAGAGGGAAAGGAACTAAAGCAGGGGCCGACGGCAGCGAGCACTGGGAAGTGGCGAACACCGGGGGGCAGCATTGGCGGCAGTGGCTGCAGCGATGAGCAATGGGCGGTGATGCACGTGGCGAGCATCAGGCGGCAGCAGCGAGCACCAGGTGGCGGAGGTGACAGCGGGCACTGGGAGGTGCGGTGCTGGAAAGCACTGGATAGCATCGGTGACAACAGGCACTGGGTAGTGGTGGCAATGTTGGGCACTGGATGGCAGCGGCGATGGCAGGCACTGGGTGGCGGTGGCGACAGCGAGCACCAGGCGGCGACGGCGATGGTGGTGGCAAGCACTGGGATGCAGTGAGCACCGGGAGGTGATCTTGGCGATGACCAGGTGGTGGTGGCGGTGGTGGTGGCAGTGGCGAGCACCAGGCGGTGAGCAGCAGCAACGGTGAGCAGACGAACAAAGGGATGACAATGGCAGGCAGACAGACAGATGGCAACGGCTGTGGGCTCTTCCAAAGTGACGATTACACCCTGAGTGTAGCCCAGGCAACATAATTCTTCGACTTGGACCTGAGGGGATCCACCCCTCGAATCTGGGCCATTCAGAGTTGAAAGGAAATGTGATAAGTAGTCGTATATATAGAAGACTCTATCACAAACATTGCTACTGCAAAGTATCATCGTCGTAAATAATTGGAAGATATATGTGTTTATAGCAGCAGAAAAAAATAGTGGGAGCAAAGGAGGTGTTTATTACTTCCAACTGATTGCAAACTGAAATCGAATTGTTTAGTGTGAAGCCCCAGAACCAACAGATGGCAGCCTGACATGCTGGCTGAGGAAGTGTGGTGGCTCTCTCCTTCTCTTTGCTTACAGCACTTGGCAATTGGTAGTACCAGAATATTTGTAGCCACACGAGTCTTATAGTTTGCTGATTTAAAAATCGGAGCTTTGATGTATTTTGGTAAATTTCGTGTTCCCTAAACCAAAAGTGATGTGCTTTTGACACTATGTTCCTCAGCTCTCCTGAAGTGATAGATGCTGTAAGTAACAGTCTGCCCAACAGAAATACGGATTCTTGAGGATCGATCCCCTCGAGTCCGAGTGAGAAGATTATGCTGCCAGGACTTCACTCGTGGGGGAATCACGCATTTGGAAGAGCCCCTGCCCTGGTTGCTGCCGCTGTCTGTGTGCTGGCAGTTCCTGCTGCCCCCGCCATCCGTCTGTCAACCGCCACCACCCGGTGATTGCCGCCGACACCGGAACTGCGCCCCAGCCGAGGATACTGGGCTACCACTTTTGCCATTGTTGCCCAGCCGCTGTCTCGAGGGATTTGCTGGACCACCTTCACTGCCTGTTAGAGTCATCACAGCCCCCCCCCCCCTTGTCACCCTTTTCACCACTGCCGCTGCTCCTGCCACCATTGCTGCAGTCCGTCGCCACCACCACTGTCCTTGCTGCCACTGCTGTTTCTCGTCCATACTGCCATTGCCGTCAGCACCTTCACCATATTCACCCCCCACTAGCAGACCACAACCATGTCTCAAACTCCATCATTTTCACCTCCCCCTAAGCAACTCCAACCACCATCACATGGAACCCATCCACAGACTCCATCACCGTCCTCCCTTCCCTCTGTCCCCCCCCCCCCCCACGACTCTCCCTCACCTTTAGCTGTCACCCCATCGCCAACTTCAGACTTCCCACCACTCACTGCATCAGCTATGACAGTTCCCAGCCTGCACGGATTACCACCCACAGTGCCACAGTCCCTGCGACGCCTGTGCCATCGACCCCTGCATCATCTGCCCTCAGTGAGGACTTGTCCCCCGCCACCTTCCCCTGCAACTGATCCCTCAGCCCTCTTCCTACCCTGTCCTGTCCAAGAAACCTACTAAATGCCCTAATGTTGACCCTCTAGCCACCCTATCCACAAAGAAAACCCCTGATCACTGGGACCCATCCACCCCCATGAGCGCGACTCTGGCCCCACCCCTGACAAACCTTTCCTTCCACACCATCGTCCTCTGCAATATTGATCCTCAATTCATCGACACCCACACCCACACCCTCACCCTTGCAATCTGTAAATACTTCCCAAATGCCCCCATCTCCATTCTCATGCCTTGAAAACACTCGGTTCTTATTAAATCCCTCAATGCTTCCTTCCACACCAATCTCCTCTCCAAAATCCCATGTATCCAATTTGGCCCATGAGCAACCCTTACCCCCTGCCACACCCAGTTGTCTCCCGTCAGCCTCAAATTCCCCAACATCCACTGACCTTCACCGCCATAATCATGAAGCTTAGCCCCGTGATCATGGAGGCTGAGGGGTTGGCAGAACTAACTTCCCATCCCGACATTGAAATCCACTCAGCCTGTCACATCTTTCATGATCCCAGTCAGACTTACCTTATGCACCTATTTACAGAATCCTCCTCTATTGACCGCCTCCTTACAGAGGGAGCCCTCATCTACAATGTATGTCACAAAGTTGACCCTTCTCATTCCCTCTCCAATCCTACCTCTGCTAACACTGCCTTAAGTACAATGACCATGTCGCTGCTGCCTGCAAAATCCCCTCTCCCTGTCCCCACTGCAAAGATTCCCACTACTCGAAGAACTCCAACCTCCCCTCTCTCCCCTCCTGTAACACCTGTAATGAACCCCATCCTACCTACACCTCTAAATGTAAAGTAAAACCTCCTCCCGTCATCTCAGAGCTCACCATCCCTGTCTGCCCCGTCGATGACCCCATCCACCCCAACAACTCGCTCCGCCCTCCTCCTACTGCAGAAGACATCATCCGCTTTGTCACCATTGTCTCCCAAAACATCCATGCCTTCCAGCGCCCCCACACCCTTTCCCAAATCACCCTCGCTGCCATTCTGTCTTCCACCTCACCACCTATGGCACCTACTCTCACAACCAGTCCCACTTCACCATCACCTCTCTGACTACCCTCATCTAAATCTCCCCTACCATTGCGTGACAACATTACAGTATCGTTTACCATAATATCCGCCCCCTGACCACACATAAACTCCTCTTCCTCCACACCCTCAATCGACGCAATGTGCATCACTTCATCCTAAATGAAACCTTCCTCACCTCAAGCACTTCCCTGTTTGGCTCCAAACTCTTCTCAGCTGAGTATCTCACCCACCATTACCGTCACATTTGCCACCATCTACATTCGCCCTCATACCACCATCCCATATAATATCCTGGCCCACAATGACTACACCTTCTCCACCTGTGTGATTGTCGCAGACCTCAATGTCTACAGTCGTGCTCCTGCTGAACCCCAGCAGTGGCATTGGTTTATCACCACCCTCCATGCAGACTAGGTTCCCCACCCCCAACACCCCCCTCCTCTACCTCCTGTACACAGTAGATATGCCCCAACCCACCACTCCAGTCCACCTCATGCATATGCCGATAACACCGCCTTCCTTGCCCTCCCTTCTACCCTGCAATGGAATGAATGCCTTCTCCAGAATCACCTTGACCTTTTTGTCACATTGTGTAACCAGTGGGTCCTCAGAATCAATTCTTCCAAGACCCAGGCAATCATTGTAGATTGTACCACTAGCTCCTTCTGGCTCCTTCATTTTTCTCTTAGCATCTGCGCCCATCTTGTTTGCCTCTCCCCCACACTCACCTACCATGGACTCACCATTGACCATCACCTCACCTTGATCCCTCATCTCTGCTTTATCCAATCCAGAGCCCACAATCGTCTCCATCTCCTTAAACTCCTCTCTGGCCAGACGTTGGGGTTGCCTCTCTCTACCATTTTACACACCTACAAATCCTTGTTCTGGCCCATTCTCTGTTATGCCAGTCCCGCCTGGATATCTGCGCCCCCCCCCCCCCCAAATTTTATATGTCCCTCCGGATCCTTGAGTGGCATGCAGTCCACTTTGCCTTTCGTATATACCTCCTTTACCCCAGTAGATCGTCTATGACCTGACACCTATCTCCAATCAGTTCCTTTTCCTCCTGCATATCTGAGTCCTCTAAACCTCTGGCCGACTTGATCCCCCCACCCCCCTCCCCCACCTCCCTCACTGCTCCTCTCCTTTCTGATGCCTGCTCGCTGGCTTGCCTTCACTGTTGTGTCCCTCTTACCCTCCACCTCTACACCCTTCATCTACTTTCCCAAGGTGGCTTGTCAACCTTGCCTCCCAGATGATGCCGTCTCTCCCTCCATTTATCCCTGTCAACTCTGATCCTCACTTCCTCATCCCTCCCTCTGTCCTTTTCCCGAGCTCCCACTCCCCCCTTCTATCCTGTTTATTTTCTCCCACCCACTCTCTTTTTGATTCCTTTTCTCGCCCCTCAAACCCTTTTGCTTTTCCCTCCACTGCCTTCCCCACTCCTTTTCGCCTTCACCTGCCCCCATTTTTTCTGTGTCCTCTTCCTCCATCGGCTCCCCCCTTTTGCCTTTCCTCTTCTCTCCCCCTTTACCCACTCTGCTGTCTGCCTGCCCCCCCCCCCCCCCCCCCTCCGCCATCTGCTTTCTTGTCTACTTCATAGTGCGGTGTTTCAGTGATGTGACAGCATTGTGCATCCTGTTTTTACGTGTTGTGAACAGACCCCATCCTGTCACTGGGTGTGTTTTTGCGAACAGACACCAAACTGTCGCCATGTTTCTTTAATTGTGCCTGTCTAATTACTATGTATATTAATCAGCATTGCCGACCCTTTGGTTTTTTATTTTATTTTTATTTTAAGTTACGCAACTTTACGCCCTATTACGGTTTTAACCCGTCACCGTTTTAGCTCCTGGTTATATCGTTTATTCTTCACTCATTATGTTTTTAAACTATTTTGTAGGCTGCAGAGCGGCATATTACGCTGCTGTCGGCCCGCCTCCCCCTCTGAGGGGAATCAAATCTTGATAAAGAGGGACAAAAAACAGGAATTTGGGGAACAGAGAAAAGAAGCCACATCACATACAGTATTTTAGCTTTAACTAATATGCAATGAATCGTCACATTTGATCGCGAAAACTTGTTGGAATGATACTAAAATGTAAGGTATATTACTGAACCAACAAAACAGACTTTCTCTATCTATAGTAAGATATCTAGTTCAAGCAATACGCTTTCATTATTTGTTTACTTGCGTGCGTTGTATTGTTACACGACACGTGGAATTGTAACAAGACATGAAAGCTATAACAGATATGCAAATATAATACGAACAATATAAACGATTTTGTTAATTTCTCGGCATTTTATAGCTGTTTTTATGCTACAGTAAAATGTGTCAAATGCAAATAGTAGTACAACACGGGTGTAAAATGTTCATAAAACTTATCAAAATGCATCACATCTCCCATTTTAAACAAGCAATGTTTAAGACTGGTGTGGCTACAAATATTCGGTAACTGCTGATTGCTGAATGCAGTTAGCAAAGCGAGTGAGAGACCCGCAACACTTTGTCACTCAGCGTATTTGGGTGCCATCTGTCGGTAACATCTAGCAACACTGCGGTTCGGAGCTTCACTTCAAACGATGTGAATTCTTCATATTTCATTTCAGTTTGCAATTATAGGTTCTGCAGGCAGATGATGCAAGTCCCTCGCTGTAATTGTTGTTATTCTGCTGCTATAAATACATGTATATTCCAATTAATTATGAAGTGAATACTTCCTACCTAGCGATTTTTGTGGTACAATGTTCTACATATTCAATCACTTTTGGTTACAGGTCATCATATCACGCAATTAATATTAAGACGTATTCAATTTTTGCAAGGCATGGCTGATGATGATCATGCTTATAATTTAATAAACGTAATACATAGGATCGTCATATCGTTATAATCGTAATGTTAAGGTTGTCGACGCTTGATGTTCAGTTGTTAGGTACATGTGCTAGCTCACAGACTAAATTTAGTTTCAACCACACAATCAGCATGAAGTTCGGTTTACCTACGTTCTTCAATTGGCTTTAGTTTAAATTAATGGAACAAGTGTGAAAGTATTGACAGTGCGATATTGAGAATCATATCGCAAATTACCAAACAGTACTATAGGAGCTCAAATTTTGAATACGGGTTCTAACCACGTTGTTGCGCCTTCACAAGTATCTGAACTACATTCACTGTAAGTCACTTGATTTATCGATAATTCATAGTGCCAGTGACAGCAAAACTGGAAAAGTTGCCACAGCGTCTTTACATCGTCTTTGTCAGAAGTGAGGTTAGTTTCTATGTTTGTAAATGAATCTGGGGGCATCGTTTGTGCAAAGTGTGAAACCTCCCCCCACTCAAGTGCTTCCATTACCAGAGGTATTAGCAGTTGTATAATGTGAATTATATTGCTAGTAATTAGTAGCAATATAAAATTTTAATAATCCTCGTGATTTTGTCAGGCGCGACTACTGGATGCTCTATGTACCCATCCACATTTAGAAGAGATAGTCATGAAGATTCAAAATGACTCTTGAAGAATTCGCACGGTAAAGGAGCCATAGTTGATTTAAAAGTGTGCAAAATGAGTATTGGTACAGTGCGTAACTGAAGTTATTATGTGATTAGAAAGGAATGATAAATAGATGTGAACCATACTGAGACTGAATAACGAAAATTCCATTCACATTCCATTCCCCCACATTTTCTGCCACGTATTTAATGATAACGACTTGCTAGAGTGTCATACCGATCCGTTTATCCTTGAATGTTGATTGTGATGACGGAGTGACCTGTAGCGTAGCCCAATCTCTAGGTTAGGACAGAAGGTTGCGTGTTTTCAGATTGATAATGTGCACGTCAAAACATTGGAAAGCACTGATCTTACAGATACAAGTCGAAATTGGGAATATTAGTAATGCAATATTTTAAAATACAGACAAAGGTATAGCTGTGTATTGTACCGTTGGAAATAATATCAGTCTTGTGAATACAGCTGTTTAATGTTTGGTAAAAGTTACCTAGTAGACACCAGATTGAATTTTTTGTAGTTTATTTACAATATATGCGTGTAATATGCATCAAAATACTCATCAGAGACTTAGCCATTATCTGGTTTTAAAATCACCATGCAATTTTAACTTCTTTTTCTTTTATTGAGTTTCGATTCCCTCTCGAAGGGGTTGGGCTGGCAGCAGCTTCGTATTTTTATTTATTTATTTATCTCTTGTTCCGGTGATCCATGTTGTGACACTATCACAGGATATGGAACGTGTCAATTTTACAAGCTTTTGGCCAGAATTTATGGTAATACATAAAACAAAACAAAAAGCAGTAACTTAGGTCCCAAAAAAAAAGTACATTTTAGAGATAGATAAAGATTACAAGACAATAAGTGTTACAGAGAAATAAATAGTGCAAAATACGTGTTTACAATAAAAATATTCCGTTTTACAAATACAAATTTGGGCATACATTTGCAATTTACAATACAAGAAATGTTAAAACTGTAGTTCAGGAACTCTCCTTATGTATAAAATGATCCTTGCAATAGGAACTGCCTTCAGGTTTTTTTAAATAGGAGATCATCATCTACCAAACACTTAATTCTTGAAGGGAGGGCATTAAAAATCTTACAGCCACTGAAATGGACTCCTTTCTGCACCATACTTAGATTTGGCTGTTCATAGTGGATATCATGTTTCCTTCTAGTATTGTGATTGTGATATGTACTATTCAGCTTAAAGATGAATTTTTCTTGCCTTATGAAGCACATCAACGAGAATATATATTGCGCAGTGGATGTAAGTATTTCAAGCTTCTTAAAAAGGTGCCTGCATGTGGCTCTAGGATGGACTCCACACATCATGCTTATGGCTCTTTTTTGTACACATAGCACTTTTTTAGCCAGTGGTTGATTTCCCCAAAATTTAATTCCATATGCCGTATTTGCATGAGAGTAACCATAATACGCTGACTTCATGGTTTCCATATTTCTATAAGAAGAAACAATGCGCAATGCGTATGTTGCTGAACTTAGTCTTTTGCACAGATCCACGATGTGGTTTGACCAATTCAGTTTGCTATCAATATGCAAGCCTAGGTATTTTGAGGAATCTACCCTGGTTATTGTCTGCTCACCTATCTTTACAAACATTTCCTCATCTTTGGATGTTTTGTGGAACTGAATGTAGTTTGTTTTACAGTAATTTAAAATAAGACCATTAATGTTGAACCAGTTCACCGTTTCATTTAAAGCCTTATTTGCCGTTACCTCAAGTTTATCTACTGAATTATCAATAAGTAGTGTAGTGTCATCCGCGAAAATGGTGAATCTACAATATTCCGTAGAGAGAGGAAGATCATTTGGGACACCATCTTGACTATCTACTACAACTTTTTGTTTCCTGTTTGACAGATATGAGTTGAGCCATTTCCCTGCTGCACCACTTATACCGACATGTGCAGCTTTTTGTGAAAGAATTTGGTGATTTACACAGTCAAATGCTTTTGTTAGGTCACAAAATATGCCAATCACTTTCTTTTTTGTTGATAGATTCCAAGAGTTTGCCAGTAAATGCAAATATTGCATCTACCACTGACAAACCTTTCTGAAAGCCAAACTGACTTTTGCTGAAGCTATTTTGTTCACTGAGATGCTTAACTCTCCTGGCATGCATTAGTTTCTCTAAAACATTTGAAAAGCTTGTCAGTAGTGATATTGGCCTATAGTTAGCAGTATCCATCTTATCCCCCTTCTTATACAGCGGTTATACAACTGCATACTTAAGCCTCTTAGGAACTATTCCTTGCTTAAGTGACGCGTCAAAAATGTGGCAGAGGACTTTACTTACATGGCTGGAGCGGTATGCCGCTCTTCAGCCTACAGAACTTTTAAAACATAATAATAAGTAATAAAAGCAGGCAATAAAAATGGTGGCTTTTAAATTGTAAAATGGCGGAAAGTTGTGGAAGTTAAAATATAAAACACTGCGCTAAAAAGTTGGCATGGAAATGACACACCACAGCATAGGTTAGAGGGGGGGGGGGGGGGGGGGGGTGAGGGGGAAAGAGGGGAGGTGTGGAAAAAGCAAAGTAAGAGAGAGTAGCCAATGGATGAAGAGGACTCATAAGGGGGGGGGGGCGGCAGGGTGGACAAGAGAGGGTGTGGGGAAAGGCATAGAACGAAAAGCAAAAGTACTCAGGGGACAGAAGGGACTCAAAAGAGTGTAGCTGGGAAAGAGGGAGAAACAGGATGGGCTGGGAGAGGGAAGGGGAGCCTGGGAAATAGACAGCAGTAGGGAGGGGGAGGTGAGGATCAAAGTTGAAAGGAGGGATAAATGGAGGGAGAGAGGGCATCATCTGGGAGTGGGAGTTGATGGAAGCCACCTTGGGAAAGGAGATGAAGGGTGTAGAGGTGCAGGGTAGGTGGGGCACAATGATGAAGGCACAGCTGTGGGTGTGGGTTCAAAAGGAGAGGAACATCCAGGGAATGGGGGGATCAAGTCTGTGGGAGGTGTACAAGATGCAGATATGTTCGAGGAAGAAGAGCACATGGAAAGGAACCAGGTCATATAGGATCCCCATGGGGTGTGGGAGGTGTATACGGAAGGCTACCACAACCTTTATTCGGCTTTCACATTACTCAGCTGCCCCAATTCTCAACTGAGTATAAAATTTTTCTCAGAGAAAATCAGCTTCTTCGTTCATTTTTTCGACCATAGGCACGTAATACACCCATATTGTGAAACACAATAACAAACAAAGTACGAATGGAGGATAACAGATCGCATACGGCATCTAATGTTAACTGCTGATTTTAGTTGCTACTTGCGACTTCTACTTGCAATTGTCACTGAAATCGCAACTAGACAAGAGGTTGAGAGAAATCTTGAGGGTCAGGCTCCCTCATTTCCACACCCCAGGATTACGCCACAGCCACTGCCACCCACTGCTCGCTGTTGCTGCCCGGTGCTCACCACCACCGCCCTGGTGCGGCTCTGCCCCACACCAGTTCCTGCCCTCGCCGCCGTCCTTGTTGCCCTCATGATTCAACTGCTGCCCAGAGTAAGTCACTGGACCACCGGCACTGCCTGCAGAGGGCTGCTGCCCCACCCTGGTGGAGTTGCTGCTGCCCCACACGTCGTCGAGGGCTATCTCGTCACTGCTGCTACTGCCACTATTGCCGAGTTCTTCGCCGACGCCACCGTTTCTCGTTGCTTCTGCTGTGACCACTGCTGTCGCCGTTACCACTGTCACCATCTTCATCCCCCATTTGCTCACCACCACCATGGCCCTCCCTACCACCTCCATCATTTTCACCTCCTCTTCCACTGCTTCCGACCACCATCACACGGAGTTCTTCAGCAGATCCCATCACCATTACCCCTTCCCTCCCTGTTCATCCTACTCCTGTGCTGTTTACACCCATCACTTCCCCGACTCTCGCTCACCTGTAGCTGCCACCCCATCGTCATCTCCGGACTTCCCACCACTCTCTGCGCCACCTACATCAGGCTCCCAGCCAGCACAAATCTCAGTATGCCATGCCACAATCTCTGCCACACCCACATCCCCACCCTCTCCGTCACCTGACACTTAGGGAGGAACTTTCCACCGACACCTAACCCTCAAACCCACCCCACAGTGTCCTTCTCAACCTGTCCTATCCAAGAAACCTACCAAATGCCCTAATGTTGACCCTGCCCCCACCCTATCCACAAAGAAAACCACTGATCCCCGTGACCCACCCATCCCCATGGACACAACCCCATCCCTCACTCCTACACCTCCTTTGCCCCACTCCTGCATCCTCTCAAATCCTGACCCTCGACTCCCTGACACCTGCAGGCTCACCCTTGTCATCTGTTAATACCCCCCCCCCAATGCCCCTATCTCCCTTCCCATTCTTCGCAAGGACTCCACCCCCATGCATCCTTCCACATTGATCTCCTCTCACAAATCCTATGCGTCTAGTTCGGCCCATGAGCCACCCTTACTGCCTACCACACCCTCTCCTCTCCCCAACAGCTTCAGCCTCCCTGATATCTGCCGACCTTCACCTCTGTGATCATGAAGCTTAGCCCCGTGGTCATGGAGGCTGAGGTGTTGGTGGAACTCAATTCCCACACTGACTTTGAAATATGCTTGGCCTGTCGCACCTTTAATGATGCCGAGGCGACATGCCTTATAATAATCTTCACTGAATCCTTCTTTTCCATTGACCGTCTCCTTACAGAGGGAGCCCTCATCTTTAACAGATGCCTTAAAGTTGACCCCTCCTGTTTCCCCCTTTAATCCTACCACTGCCAATGATGTCTTAAATATAATGTGCATGTCATTGCCGATTGTAAGAGCCCCCAACCTGTCCCCATTCCAAAGATTCACACTTCCTCAAAAACTTCCCCCACCTTGCCACTTCCCCCTCTTGTAATACGAGTACCTGTAACAAATCACATTCTACCTACTCATATAAATGTAAAGCGGAGCCTCCTCCCAACACCCCAGACCTCACCATCCCCGTCCATCCACTAGGTCATCACATCCATCCCAACTACTCCCTCTGCCGTCCTCCTACTGCAGAGGACATCATCCACTTTATCACCACAGTCCTACAAAATACACCCTTTCCAATGCCCCCACGCCATTTCCCAAACCGCCCTCGCTGCCTGTTCTATCTTTCATCTCCCCACCTATGCCACCTACTCCCACAAACAGGCCCACTTCTCCTTCACCTCCCTCACCACCCTCTTCTAAATCTCCCCCACAGTGGCACAACAACATTACAGTATCATTTACGAGAATACTCCTGCACACCCTAAATCAACACCGTGTGGATGCCTTCACACTCAATGAAACTTTCCTCCAACCTCGCGTTTCCATCTCCACAGACTAACTTGTAGTAGGGTTGCCACCTTAAACACCTCCCTCTTTGGCTCAACCTCTTCTCAACAATCTCTCTGAGAATCTCACCCTCAGCCTCTTCTCCCCACCCTTACCATCACATGTGACACCATCTACATCTGCCCTTGCACCCGCTTCCCGTACGATTTCCTGGCCCACATCTAACGCACCTTCTTCACATATGAGATTGCTGCAGACGTCAGTATCCACAGCTGTCCTCCTGCTGACCTCCAGTGGTGGCATTGGTTTATCACCAGCCTCCAGGTTTCCCCCACACAACACACCTGACCTGAATCCAATACCACTCCTCACACGATTTTGGCGTCTCCCAACCTCCTCGGGCAATCACCGCCGAAAGCCTTGACATCATTGGTAGCGACCACACATCCATCCTTCTCAGCATCTTTGACGGTCGCTATCCCCGCCACTTTCCTCATCCTGATGTTCCTCCTAAACTTGTCCATGATTACTCCCACGCCAACCGGAATGCCTAACGATACTCGATATACACCCAGGCCAAATGCCCAACCCTACCCTCCAATGCCGTAGCTGCCCATATCGATACAAAAGCCGTACACCATCACCACCCAGCCCTCGCCCGCATACCGTCCTTCTCATTCGTGTATCCTGTCAACTATACTAATCCGTCTTCCACACCCATGACTAAGACACACTCACTCACCACCGGCAATCACAATGACACGTCAGGAACGAGCTTAGTCCAAAGGAATGTTGAGCCTGGAGACAGACATGCACACAACTCAATGCTACTCTCCCAATAATCTCTTCAAAGTACTGGTCTGCTTTCCACTGCCTTTCTGGAAACTGTCCTATCACACAATACCCTCTCCTCATTGAAGACCGTCGCTTTCCTGGTAACCTCAGTAAGGCCAACAACTTTGCCTCCCATCTATCCAAAGACTTCCAGATCCCCAATTTGCTTATTCCCTCCTCCCCAACGTCATCAAATGTATGGCTTCCAGTACTTAGGCCACAGACTGCCATTGGAGCTCAACACTCCCCTCAGTGCACAGAACATCATCCTCACACTGTGCAGTAAACGTAACACTGTTCCCAGCCATGACCGCATTACCTACTGTCACCTCAAACATTTCCCTCCCTCCTTTCTTGCAGTCCTTGTGTGGCTTTCGACCTTCCTTCTCTGCCAACAACCAACCCCTATGCCTCACCCATCTCCTCTCCCTCCAGCTTAACTCCTGCTGCTCTACCATTTTTGTCTCCCTAGACATGGAAAAGGCCTACAATCACGTATGGTATCCCTCGCTCCTACTGTTCAACGATCCAAATGCCTTCTCGCAAATCACCTTGATCTTTTTGCCACATGGTGCAACCAGTGGCTCCTGAAAAGCAATCCTTCCAAGGACAAGGCAATCATCGTAGCTCGTACCATCCACTCCTTCCATCTCCTTGATTTTTCCCTTACCATCTGCTCCCGTCCTGTTCATCTCTTCCCCCATGCTCACCTACCTCGGACTCACCATTTACCGTCACCTTACCTGGACCATTCATCTGTGCTCTATCCAATCCGAAGTCCACAACTGCCTCCGTCTTCTTAAACTCGTCTCCGACCATCCTCCACAACTACAAACCCTTGATCCTTTCCATCATCTGCTTCACTAGTCACGCCTGGATTTCCGCCATCCCCCCCCCCCCCCTCCTCCCGAAATTCCTTGAGAGCCACACACTCCACCTCACCTTCCACATAGACCTCCAATGCCACACACAGATCCTCTATGACCTGATTCTTTTCCTTCATCTGCTCCTTTTCCTCAAATATATCCATGTCCTCTACACCTCCCCCCATTCCCTGGTTGCACCTCTCCTCTCCAACCCCCATCCATTGCCGTGCCTTCACCATCGTGTCCCACCTCTACACCATTCATCTCCTTTCACAGGGTGGCTTTCAACAGCTCCCTCTCCCAGATAATGCCCCCTCTTCCTCCATTTATCCCTCTTATCAACTATGATCCTCACCTCCCCGTCCCTACTTTTGTTCTTTCCCCAGGCTCCCTCTTGCCCCCTCCTACCATCCTGTTTTTCCCACTTCCCCACCTACCCTCCCTTTCACACTCTTCCCTCCGCTGAATACTTTTGCATTCCCCTTCTCTGCCTTTACCCACTGAGTCTCGCGTCTGCCCTGGCCTCTGTTATGACTCCTTTCTCTCCGATGGTTCTTTCCCTCCCTTTGGTTTTTCCTCTCCTCCACTCTTTTTTCCCCTTATATATCTGGGTACCCCCTCCCCCCCCCCCCCCCCCCCCCCCACACACACACACACATTTGTTTTAGGCTGTGGTGTGTCATCTCCATGCCAACTTTTTACAGAAACCATACTGTCGCTGTGTGTGATTTTTTTTATCTCTTGCGAACAGAAACCAGACTCTCGCCGTGTTTCTTAATTGTCTGTCTACTATTGTACCTGTCTGCTTACGTGTGTTATACTTAGCATCGCCAACTCTTGTTTCATATTTGAACTTCTACAATTTTCCGCCATTTTACACTTTAGAAGTCACCATTCTTATCACCTGCTTTTATTACTTATTATCTTATTATTATCTTTTAAAAATTCTGTAGGCTGAACAGCGGAATACTAAACTACTGCCAGCCTGCCTACTTCATGTGGAATAGAAACTCAATAAAGGAAAAAAAAGACAGAGAGAGAGAGTTTGAGACTAAGAAGTACGAAAGTCAGCCAACAGATGCCACACGGTGCTGAATGCTAATGAGACACCCACTAAACCCACAGGGCAGAACAGGTGATTAGGATTGTGGAAAGGGCGAAATAAGGTGTCGATAGAGTTCACTCAAAATTGTAATTTATTGTAATTTAATAGCACCATTAAACCAAAACAGCACTTAGCCGAATCTTTAGAACTATGAGTTTCAAAAGGGTAATTATTTCATGGCTGAGGGCCTCCAAACAAGAAATCTTAAAAGTCAATAAAATGAAAATGCAGTTAAAATAGCAAATGAAATAATTAAAATATATATGGTATCACAGTAAAGCTGGAAAGCTTCAAGGCAAAAGTAGATACAACAAACATATGCAAGGTGCAATACAAGTGGGTAAGAGCCACAATTAAATTTGAAATTTTTAAAATATATTACCATAATCCTTTAAGGCAGAAAAGGCCGCAATGTTTTTGCTTAAAGTGTAATCTCAAGAATAATGGTTTAAATGGCTTAAAGCCCACAATTGGTTTTCAAAATTCAAAAATACATAAAGTCCAGTAAAAACAAGAATTTTTGAATCATTGGCTATGAAAGATTGTAAATGGACAGTTAATCACTGGTGAGAAGGACAATAAAGAAAACGGCACTGAGAAGCCTCCAGGGAGGTCGGTCTGCCCTTGTTCACTTAGGTGAGACAGGTGGTGAGCCCAACTACACTTGATCCGATGGAACTCAACCAGGGGACAGCCTCGGACTGACCGACACAACGAATTCCTAGCCACCAATCAGTACATGAGAACTCAAACACAAAAGGTTACGAATGTGATTATCCACAATGAAATATGTATTAGCTGTCAAAACTACACACCATGTTGGACAGCAACAACAGATGAGGAAAGGACACTGCCTGAAATTATGTTAGTGGCCAGGACAGGTAACCGGAACACTAAGGGCCACAAGGCAGAAAATTTTGCTGGTACACTTGAATTTGAAATACGGTAATGTAGTTAACTTCACCCAAAAGGAACACTGTGTGAATTTACGTCAGTGGACAGGGCAAGTAACCAGAATACTAATGGCCACAAGGCAGTAAATTCTGGTGGTGCCCTCGAATTGTAGTCAACCAATATACTTAATTGGACCACATGGTGACTAAATTTCACCAATAGAAACTCTTGGTGTTGCTCACAGGGAAACCTCCCCAACAGCGAACCACCGAAATGAACCACACAACATGAATGGATGTGGCTTGGATAGTTGAAACCCCCACTCAACTTTGACATCCTCGGTCAGTGAACCACGAAGCTTGTAGCGATGGGACAGCTCCACACACACTTCGACACTGCTCAGGGATGCGCAGCAGATCCAACCGATTGCACCGCTCGGAGATAACTTCCCTAGTCCTCAGCAACCGACCGACTCCTCTCAGAATGCCGACAACATCTAAAATAGTTGTCAGTGGAAATAACGCCAACTACACACACAACCTGACAAACACTTGCACGAAGACCTGAACGATACCCAACAGTAAGTAAGCACACACGATGACAAATCGGGAGTCAAAGCACACACACACACAGCTGACTCACGAACAATCGGCGAGCCAAAATGCGTCGTCTGTTAGGATGACTGACCGACGATCCACCGAGACCGTGGCCTGGCTCAAGTGATGCGAGGCAGCAGTGGTCAGGCAAGCCGTGTCAACGCAGACCTCACCTCTGCTCCAACCCTACTGCACCAGTGCCACATCGCAACTCTCAACTGACAGGTCCGAACTGCGCTCCAGACACGGTCCAACTGACTGCTGGCCTGAACTCGCGACCGGAACTCACTCACGACAGACAACGCCCGGGAAGTAATAGCAGTCGAGCAAAGATACTACAAGACGGGATATATGGAAATGTGCTGCTAGTGCCAGTCACGGTCAGCAAAGCAGCAACTTAGTGACAGTAGTAATTTAAATTAATGTAGTGAGGTGGAAGTACATTATCTCGCTACTTGCGACTTATGCTAGCTACTTGTCTCTGGAATCACAACTAGAGAAGAGGTTCACAGGACATGGTTACTGTGAAGGAATGCTTTGCCTGGTGATAGACACGCACACAACTCAACGCCACACTCCCAATAAACTCTTCCAAGTTATTGGTCTGCTTTCCAAAGCCTTTTCTGGAAACCATCCTACCCTGCAAAACCCTCTCCTCCTCGATGACCGGCCCTTCCCAGACAACTTCAGTAAGGCCAACCACTTCACCTTCCACCTATCCAAAGTCTTTTCCATTCCAGATGATCCACAATTTGATTATTCCCTCTTCCCCGACTTTGTCAAATGTCTGGATACCACCGCTCCTCCCCTTGCTCCTAACTTCCAGTACTTGGGCCACACACCACCATGAGAACTTAAGACTCCCATCAGTACACAGGACATCAGCCTCACACTCTGCACTAAATGCAACACTGCTCCCACCCGTGACCACATTTCCTGCCGCCATCTCAAACACTTCCCTCCCTCCTTTCTTGCAGCCCTTACCACCCTCTATAACGTAATTTTTGCCAATGTAATCCTTGCCACCAGCTTCTTCTTTGTCCTGTGGTAAACCTGCCATATCCTGATGTTCCCCAAACCTAACAAGCCTCTGTCTGATGCATCTCCCTATTGCCCTATATGTCTCACTTCAGTGTTCAGCAAGCTCTTAGAATACATCCTTACCTGGCACATCCATCACCACCTCCACTGACACCACCTCCTCCCCAACACCCAATGTGGCTTTCGACCTTCCTTCTCTGCCAACAATCAACTCCTATACCTCACCCATCTCCTCTCCCTCCAACTTAAGTCCAGCCGCTCCACCATTTTTGTCACCCTTGATGTGGAAAAGGCGTACGACCGCATATGGCATCCCAGTGTCCAGTTGAAACTCCAGATTTACGCCCTTCCTATCACCTATGTCCGTCTGATGGCCTCCTTCCTCTCCACCACCCCTCCTATGTCAGCGTTCGTTACACCGATTCCTGCATCTTCTAGCCCTCTTTGGGTTGCCCCGGACTCTGTCCCCTACCCTCTCCTCTACCTCCTGTACACAGCAGATATGCCCCAAACCCCTCCCTCCAGTCCACTTCCTGCAGTATGCTGATAACAACGCCTCCCTTGCCCTCGCCCCTACCCTTCTACGGAACCAATGCCTTCTCCAGAATCACCTTGACCTGTTTGCCACATGGTGTAACCAGTGGCTCCTCAAAAACAATCCTTCCACGACCCAGGCAATCATCGTAAGTTGTACCACTCCCTCCTTCCGGCTCCTTGATTTTTCCCTTAGCATCTGTGCCCATCCTGTCTGCCTCTCCCCCATCCTCACCTACCTTAGACTTAACATTGGCCGTCACCTTACCTGGACCCCTCATCTCCGCCCTATCAAACCCAAAGCCCACAACCACCTCCGTCTCCTAAAACTCTTCTCTGGCTGGACGTAAGGGTTGAACCTCTCTACCATCCTCCACACCTATACATCCTTGATCCATCCCATCCTCTGCTATGCCAGTCCCGCCTGGATCTCCGCCGCCCCAAATTCTATAAATCCCTCCAGATTCTCTAGCACCTTGCACTTCGCCCTCCCTTCTGTATACGCCTCCCATCCCCCATGTGGAAATTCTATGACCTGATTCCTTTCCCCCATCTGCTCCTTTTCCTTGAATATATCAGAGTCCTATACACCATCTGCAGACTTGATGCCCCCATCCCCTGGTTGCTCCTCTCCTCTCCACCCCCGCCCTCTGCTGCGCCTTCACCATTGTGCCCCCCCCCCCCCCAACCACTACCTCTACACACTTCATCTCCTTTCCCAAGGAGCCTTCTGTCAACTCTCCCTCTCTGAAGATGCCCTTTCTCCCTCCATTTATTCCTCCTATCAACTTTGATCCTCACCTCCCCCTTCCTACCTCTGTCTTTTTCCTAGGCTTCTTCTGGCCCCAACCCTCTTCATGTTTTCATTCTTCCTGCATACTCTGTCATTGACTCCTTTCTCCCCTGAGTACTTTTGCATCCCCCTCCTCTGCCTTTACACACTCCCTCTCATGTCCACCCTGCCCTCCCTTATGAGTCCTCACCCTTCATCGGCCCCTCAACCCCACTGTTAGTGTATTCCTCACCTCCTCCCTTTTTCCCCCTCATCTGTTCATGTCCCCCCCCCCCCCCTCCCCTTAACCATTCTGCCCTAGGCTGTGGTGTGTCATCTCCATGCCAACTTTTTAGTGCAGTGTTTTAAGTGAGTGTTAAAGTGTTCTGTGTCTTTTCTGAAGTGTAGTGAACAGAAACCATACTGTTGCTAGGTGTGAGTTTTTATCTGTTGTGAACAGAGACCATACTGTTGCCGTATTTCTTAATTGTCTGTCTACTATAGCACCTGTCTGTTTACTGAATGTTTTACTTTGCATTGCCAACTCTTGTTTTATATTTTAAATTCCACAATTTCCCACCTTTTTACAATTTAAGAGTCACCATTTTTAATGACTTCTTTTACTGTTTATTATCTTCTTAATATGTTTTTAAAACTTCTGTAGCCTGAAGAGTGGTGCACTAAGCTACTAAGAGCCCTTCGAAGAAGAACAAGAAGAAGAATCAGAAGAAGAAGAAGTAGAAGAACATGAAAAAAAGAGGTTCACAGGAAGAAGTACAAAATTCAGCAAGATGGCACATAGCTTGAATGTTAAAGGCTACTCGCAACTCCTAGTTACGGCTCAAATTGCAGCCAGATTGTATAAAGTTGTTATTGTGACATGTCTAACTTCTCAGTCACTGTGATTTATAATAGATACACAATTTCTTGCCCACCGCCAATAAATATTTAATTGGTAGCTGAATCTAACTGTTCATGTATATCACTAACAAATACCAAGAGACTAAGTGTGTTATCTCTGTGTATTTATTTTAAATTTTTTGTACTCTCTGTGGATTCATTTTTAAGTGCTCTTACTACATCTCCGAATAGTGGCAGTGAGGATTTTCCTCGGTCGAATGACCATACGATCTGCTTGGCTTTGTGTCATGCCTGAATACAATAAATTCCAACTATAGCCACAATTATATCTGCAACTCCAGTTTGCGCCCTAATCCTATGTATATTTTCCTGTATACCCACAGAAACTTCCAACACACATTTTCAGCATTGCTGTTGGAAGATACCTCAGCTTTTGAATAGTTTTCATTCTGAAATGAAGTCCACGGGAAACCTTGTTACTAAAACTCAAAGCTGGTAAACCTCATATTTCCAAACTTCCCCTTTTGGACAGTTAGGAAGTTCAATGTTACAAACCCCACTGAGTTTACAGAAAAGTAGCCTAGACTATTTTTACTCTTCTGTTTATTTACTTCCCTGACCACCCAAATATTGTCTTCAATGTCCATAAATATAAAAACTCATTATAGCTTCTATGATATTTATCAATTTGTTGCTTGTGAATTTCTTTAGTCTTGTTGTATATTGAATCTTATGCGTAGTTTCAGACTTAATTTTTCATGGTATTTCATATCTCCATGAATTGGCCAAATCTCCTTGTGGAGAATGATGAAGTACATTTTATTAGTAACTGAGGTAGAGTCTGTGCAGGATAAAGTGTCCAATGTGCAGTGACCAGTTTTTCACCTTCTGGCTGGCAGGCGATGATACCATCAAGACGTACATGCTGCAGTATTTCTTAAGACGATTTTACAGAAACTATTTGGTAAAAAAAATTGATTTCTGCATTACTTAGTCAGTCTCATGATGATATGCTCACCATTTCTTTAATGGTCATAGTTATTGTGATATTTACACAGAAGTAATACATGGCGTAAAATTCCAAAAAGTTTGCAATGACAAACAGGGGTTGACATAATTTTGTGTTTGGGACATATTACATAATATGTTACTGCATATGAAATTTATCAAAGATACTGAATTTTTCATTAGACTTGGGTGAAGGTCTATCCAGCACCAATCTCGAGAAAATGTAGCACTCTCATTTGTGATCATATTGCACCAGCGATAAAGCCAGAGTGAAATATCCAAAACATTCTTCACATTTCATATACAGGAGGAACATAGGGCTGGACAGCGATGCTAGAGGGTGGCAGCAGCTGCTGCACAATTGTAGTATGCAGCGTCGAAGACAGAGGGCAGGGAAAGCTACAGAGCAGGCTGCGTGCAGACTCCTGAGAGTACGAAAGTTATAAGAGTGCATTTTATTTTGTTTCTTTCCTCTCAAGTACACAAAATAAAAAAAAGAAAATGTTCACATTGAAGGCTAGTATCATCTGAATCAAAAGCATTACTATATTGGAAAAAATTTCTCTGATACTAGTTAATGCAGGCCCTATGTAGGTTAAATCTGGGATTGTATGAATGTATGGTGTGCTTTCTGACGTGTCCGAAAGAGCAGAAACCTTGCTTACCAAAAAATGTTTTTGTTGGAGTGAAGACACTGAAGTGAGGGGTCAGTGATGCTGTTATTGCTTTTAATGATGGCATCACTGGTAGGGTGAGAGTGCTACAGCATATGGGAATTAATCCTGGAGCAAACCGCATCAAAGAACTTAAGCAGAAGGTCAAGGTTCACATTGATAAAGCAGAGTATGCAGTAAAGTTGGCCACTAAGAAGTCCAGAAAGCAGAAAAGAAGAAAACACTTGGAAAAAGATCAGGCTGCTTCTGAGTGACTAAAAATAAAAAATTAAGCATATATTAAGTGAGTTACAGTCTTTTGAAACTTCAGAAGCCAAGCCTGAAAACTTCCATTTTCTGTTGCATTTTTCTCTAAGTCTCAGAAACCACTTCGAGTAGAGTACTCAAATTTTCAGTGAGTAATTTCATACATATCCTGAGTCTACTGAACTGAAAGGAGAACATAATGTTATGTATAATTAAAATTATTTTTAATCTACTAAAAAGTACACAAAATTTTAATTGTGTGATTAAAAAATTGTATTTCCAAAAGCAGTGGCTGAAATGCAATTATTTTAGTTCAGTAGACTCAGAACATACAGTATAATGTACTGTAAAACTTTCATGTCAATGGCTACAGTGCTTCCTGAAATACAGGGAAGCCGAGTCTCTAAATTTGGCGTTGTTGGGATAGTGCGTTCCAACTCCCATTAACGTTCTAAGTATCAAATAAAGGAACAGAGTAAAAAAAATTGCAGTATTAACTTCTGTTTTGTTTCAAAGTGTAGCCACTCACCCAGGCTTACTAAATGGCTATATCGATGTCACCCATTATTTGTTCAACTATTGTAATACTTGCACAATTACAATTGGACATAGTCTCATAACAGCTACAGTTGCCACAGTGCCTGTTGCTTTGGACATGCACGGATGTCCAGAGAAACCCTACATCATAATTTGGAATAACGCAGGCACTGGAATATCGTATATATCCACCAACAACAACAACTTACTTAGAAGTCAAATGTCTCGCCTGTACGGGAATATATATAAAGGATGTACAAGTACATGTTGTAGACACACTGTTGACAAAACATATGAAAGTTTGGGTCTGGTTGTGAGTCATGCTCTGATAGCCTAATGGTTAGGCAACCGCTCACGGCAGATGGGAAATCTGGGTTTGAGTCCCAGTCTGGCACAAATTTTAATAGTTGTCATTCCATTATACATTTGATTTTTGCCCACATTCACAGCTCTAAATTTATTTTATGTATTGACTACCACCAAGTTATTAGTTAGGACGAATGATTATGGATGAAAGGTGTGTATAGGCAACACAGAACATCATATTGCAGAGTGTGTTCCACGACATGACAGTCGTGACCTACGTGCCTGTTTCACCACACGTACCATTTGGAATCTTACCCCAAAACACCAGTTTCTTGGAACCTCACAGGTAGGAACTGGCATAACAACATGGCCTTGACTCTTGTCACCACCTGGCCTCAATTTACGTTAATTTCTTTGGCCTCAGGAATTTTTCACAGTAACTATTACTTTCTTCACTCCCTTTTGGTTTCCAACATCTTTCATTTTCTGACCCGTCTATTTTTTGACATCCCCCTCCCACCTCTTCCACAAACAATGCACTTAGCATGCTTCTCTTATTAACTCATGCACAATGTTTTAGCAGTAATCTCTGTCTTGTATATTATCTTTCACCTTTAAACTCTCGGGTTTTAAAATCTTGCCTGCTACTGTCCCCAACAATCAATCTTTTGTTCTCACCAAGTCTGGCAAACCTGCCCTGACCCGGGGACCTGTGTGACTTTTCCAAATTCTACCCTTTCCCATAAACCTCACCAGTACTGTTCCCTCACCCTTCTTCCTTCACCTTCAACCCTTTTACGAGAAGAAGGAGGTACTGGCCCTGAAAGCTAGAAAATTGTAATACCTTTTATAAATGTGTTCTCTTGCTGCATCCTGTTGAGTGGATTTTTTTTATCTATCCAGTTAGCTTTTATGAATAAAGTTATGTGACAAGCATTCCATTTTATTGATGACAATTACTGAAAGAAAAAATTATTTTTCATTCTGCATTATAGTGCTTTTGAATCTTTTTATTTGTGTTTGCGTCATTCTCTTACTTGTTCAGCAATATGTTGACAGAACAGCATACAATATGCTTGTGCAAAAAGCTTATACAATTGTTCACATTTCATTTGACACGGTCTACAGGCTGTGCTGCACCAGGATGCGTCTTTCATTATCTTGTTACAGAAAAGGAATGAGTGTGAGCTACACATTCAGCATCAGTGGGAGAATAACGTCAGTCACCCAGTCAGTGGCACCTATAAATTTGCATTTAGCTCTCTTGATATAATTATATTTTACCAGACAATAGATAACACTCACATTAAAATAGACAATCCACCAAACATAACAGACATGGAAAACTTCTGGAGCAACATATGGTCAAACCCAGTACAACATAACAGACACACACAGTAGATACAAGCAGAAACAGACTCATACAAGATGATACCACAAATGCCTGAAGTGATAATTTTTCAACATTAAGTCACCCGAGCAATTAATTCTATGCACAATTGGAAAGCCCCTGGAAATGATAAAATAGCAAATTTCTAGCTAAAGAAGTTCACCTCAACACATTCACATCTAACTAAATTATTTAACAATTACATTGCAGACCCATACACAGTCCCTGATACACTTACGCAAGGAATAATTTATCTGAAACCTAAAGATCAAGCAGACACAGCAAACCCAGCAAAATATCGCCCCATAACATGCCTACCAACAATATACAAAATATTAACTTCAGTCATTACACAGAAATTAGTGACACATACAACACAGAACAAAATTATAAATGAAGAACAAAAATGCTGCAGCAAAGGAGCATGAGGATGTAAAGAGCAACTGATAATAGATGCAGAGGTGACATATCAAGCTAAAACTAAACAAAGGTCGCTACACTAAACATACATTGATTACCAAAAAGCTTTTGATAGTGTACTCCACTCATGGTTACTACCGATATTGTAAATATACAAAGTAGATCCTTAAATTAATACAGTTCCTAAACACAGTAATGAAAAATGGGAAAACCACACTTAATATCCAAACAAATTCAAAAAATATCACATCACAGCCAATACAGATTAAGCGTGGAATATACCAAGGAGACTCATTAAGTCCTTTCTGGTTCTGCCTTGCCCTGAACCCACTATCCAACATACTAAATAATACAAATTATGGATATAATATTACTGGAACATACCCACACAAAATAATACTTTTGCTATACATGGATGATCTAAAACTACTGGCAGCAACAACTCAACCAATTACTAAAGATAACAGAAGTATTCAGCAATGATATAAATATGACTTTTGGAACAGACAAATGTAAGAAAAATAGCATAGTCAAGGGAAAACACACTAAACAAGAAGATTACATATTGGATAACCACAGCGACTGCATAGAAGCGATGGAAAAAACGGATGCCTATAAATGTGTAAAACAGATTTTGTAACAGGAATTTCTTTAGCTGAAATTTAAGCTTCATTGTGGATAGGGCCATAACTTTACTGGGCAGTGCATTGAGTAACTTTAAACCTTAATATTGTGGACCCTTTTCATAGAGTGCTGTTCTGTGGCTGCTGATGTAAATTTTTTTATTCATTTCTCATATTGTACTGATGCAAATTGGAACAAATGTTGGGCTGCAGTCTTTTAACAAGTAATATGGCTTTTAGAATGTATATGTTTACTACAGTTAGTACACCGGTTTTTGGAAACAAGCCACAGCATGATTGCTTATATTTTGCTCCGCAGATGATTCTTATAGCCATTTTCTGAAGTAGCAATAGGTTTTATTTTATTTTATTTTATTTAGTCCTTCAAATCCTATTTGTATAGAATATATACAAGGATATTGGACATGGTTAGGTATTTACAAGATAAAATACAGTTTGTATTGCAATCCTAAGGACTAGATATTGAAGTAATTTAGCACAGATTCATAAATACAACAAACATTACAGGCAACATGCAAAGTAGAATATTAATAATGCATCTTTATTTTTGTTGTTTGGCTTTTATATATTCTGTCAGACTGTAAAAGCAATGATCAATTAAATATGCCTTTACTTCAGCCTTAAAACTACAGAGTTTACCTATTGATTTAATATGTTTAGGTAGATTATTGAAAATCCTTATCCCAGTGTGTAGTGTGCCTTTTTGGCACAATGATGTTCTCACCTGTTTCACATGAAGGTCAGATTTTTGCCTTGTATTGTGTGCATGTATATCTTCATTTTTTAATAAGATATCTGGGTGTCTGTCGATATGTTGTTTGATGAAAACTGATGTTTCATAGAAAAAAATGCAAGGAAGAGGAAGAACTGCAAGTTTTTTGAATATAGGTCGGCACGATTTCGTATTGTTTACCCCTTCAATAATTCTTAGTATTCTCTTTTGCATCTTGAAAAGTTTAATATTTGTTGTTGTATTGCCCCAGAAGATTATGCCATATTTAATTACAGAATGCACATAGGAGTAGTATACATTTAACAGGCTGGCTTTGCTGCAACATGTTTTTAAGATCCGTATCATGTAACAGGTTTTGCTTAGTTTTCTTTGCAAATATTCAATATGTACCGCCCATTTTGTGTTGTTCTGGAGCCAGAGTCCCAGAAATTTAGTGCTGTCAACACTTTCAAGAACTCTGTCCCTAAGTTCTATTTCTATGTTTGGGTGGTGTCTTCCTTTTACATTATAGAAATTCAGTGCTACTGTCTTTTCTTTGTTTATAATTAGCTTGTTGTAGCTGAACCACTGTTCTACACTGTTCATTGTTTGGATAGCGGAGTCTTTAAGTTTTTCTTCTGTTTTACCACTAATAAGGAAGCTTGTATCATCTGCAAATTGGAGGGTAGTTTGGCAATACTTGTTGTACATAAGATCATTGACATAGAGGAGAAACAGAATGGGTCCTAATACTGATCCTTGAGGGACACCATATTTCACATTTTCATATCCTGAATAGTAGTAGCTGATTTTGTTATGGTCAGTATATTGCACTTCAACCACCTGTTTGCGACCACATAGGTATGTCTTGAGCCAGTCATTGGATATACCTCTAATTCCTAACTGGTCAAGCTTCTGCAGTAGGGCACTATGTCAATGACGTCAAAAGCTTTAGATAAATCAAGACATATGCCTGTCACAAACTCATCTGCATCCAGTTTAGTATAGATTTCATTAAGAAATTCAAATATTGCACTTTCAGTTGAATAGCCTTCCCTGAAGCTATGCTGTGAAGGAGAGAGAATCTTATTTTTATTTAGGAAATCAGACAATCTCTTATAAAAAACTTTTTCTAAAATTTTAGAAAATACAGGCAGTAGGGCTATTGGTCTATAATTTGAAACACATTCTGGATTTCCTTTTTTGAACAGTTGTTTCAGCTTTGCTGTTTTTAAGCATGAAGGGAAGGTTCCTGATGCCAGTGAGCTGTTGCACAAATGTGTCAAGGGTTCAGCTAAGGCAAGACAGCATTTTTTAATAATTGCATCTGGTATTCCATCAATTCCACATGAGTAGCCTGTTTTCAAGGTTTTTATAACTGATAAAATTTCTTCAGAGTTTGTGGGTGAAAGGAACAAAGATGTAGACACATTTCTTACACTATTTAGATTTGCTTAGGTTGTTGCTCTGCATATTCTATTCCATGATGTAGGTGAGAGGAAAGTAGGGCATGAAATGCAGTCTTTAGGAAAACAGTGTCTCTGAAGAACTTGCTAATTATATTAATTGTAAATGTAATCTTAGACAACTTATATGCTAGAGTGTCAACATGTGTGTTCCAATTTAGATTGCTTTGAATTGTTAAATCAAAGAATTTTACACTAAAGAATTTTTTTACTAATTCATTGCCTATGTATATTTTACTTTCATTATTAAAACTACTGTTGTTAATCTCCATGAGTCATGCTTTGCTACTGCTTACATTTAAGTGGTTTTCATTGAAGTGCTGTGCAATATCATTTGTCACGTTATTACACTGGGTCTCTAGTTCATTAAATGATTTCTTTTTACACACAATGGATGTATCATCTGCATACAGAACAATTTTGGAATTCTGAGAGCAATATCTTATGTCATTTACATAAATTAAAAACAAATGAGGACCTAATACTGAGGCCTGTGAACACCACTTTCAGCTTTAAGTAGTACAAACTGTTTTTGGTTACTCATGTAAGATTTTATTAGGTCATGAGTAGTGCCTCTGATTCCAATATTCCACACTTTTCTAACAGGATTGTGGCAGTCACACAGTTGAAAGCTTTCTCCAGGCAGAGGTATACACCTGCAACATGTTACTTGTTCTCGGTGCTGCTTGTTATCTCTTCAATTAATTGAGCAGGTACTCTGCTGGTTGATTTACATATTAAGAAACCATTTTTATTTTCAAACATTGGGTAGTGCAATGGGAGAGAGCTTATAATTCTGGTGTATATGACTTTTTCAACTATTCTGGAAAAGACTGGAAGTGTTGTGGTGGGTATGTAGTTCTGAATTTTGAGTATGTCCCCGTTTTTAAAGATTGGTGCTACATGAGCTATTTCTGGTCTGTCTGGGAAGGTGCCTGATTCTATTACATTATTTACTGCTACAGACAGAGGTACAGACACACTTTGTCTGCACACATTTAATACATTAATACTGAGGCCACAATGCCTGTGAAACAGGAAGATTTTAGAGAGCTAATGATGTTAATTATTTCTTTGCAGTTCATGGGGGTTAAATGTATGTTATGCTGAGAAGGACTGCCTTTAAAATTATACTGCATGTTATTATGTTTGTCATTGATAGCTTCTCCTACTGAAGAAGTATATTCATTGAATATGTTAGCAATTTCAAGTTCATCTTTTGCTACCATCCCATTGTGGTCAATATTAAAGTCTATGCAGCGTTTGCCCTGCCTGTTATAAAATAGTTACTCGCTCCCAAGACACCAGTAGTAACACTGTGTGAAGCCTGAAGCTTGTTTGCAACATAGCTGCTCCTGGTCTGTATCAATAAATCTTTATAGTATTCTTGATAAGTTTTGAAAACCTCCTTTAGCTTGAAAGATAGTCTGTTATTCAACATTGCACTATGGAATAATTCTAATTTTTCCCTTGCTTCAAAGACATCATTATTTATCCAGATACTTCTATTTATATTTTTAGTTTGTTCAACTTTCTTAGCGGCAACTTTCTTAGATCTATTGCAGCAAATTCTGTGATTCCTTTTGCACAGAATGTACAGGGTGACACAGAAAAATGGGCACATTTCCACATTCCAATAAAACAAGAAGTGATGAAGGAAAGAAATCGCATTCATAGTAATTGAAACCTCACAACTTTGCCATTTACGAAACATTGATCGCATTTATCATTTCTTTTTTTTTTTTTATTATATCCTTTAGATGGCATCATTCTGTATGAAAACATTCGTGAAATCTGCCATTGAGATTACTCACTGATCACTGCAATATCACAGCTGGGATGCTGTGAATTGCATCCCGAATACTCTGTTTTAACTCATCCAGGGTTCTTAATCGAGTCGTGTAGACTTTACTCTTGAGGTAGCCTCACAAGGAAAAAATCACAAAAGGGTAAATCTGGCCATCTAGGTGGCCAGGGAATGTTACCAAATTGTGAGATCACACAGTTGTCAAACAATTCTCGCACATATGCCATTGATTGGGGTGCAGTGTGTGATGTCGCTCCGTCCTGTCGAAATGAGGCTTCTTGAACATTTGGAAAGTAGTTCAGTGCTGGTATAAGGAAAGTTTGTGATATTCCACGTAATGGTAATGAAATCAGGGGCCAGATAAACCACCAAAACATGCATTATTGACTGTTGACATTCCCTGTTGGCTTCCTGAGGTGGAACATCATCATCCATGGAGTCACTACCATTGACAATGTTACTCATTTCAGGTAATTCTAGACGAGTAAGATTTACTCTAAACTTTTTACTTGTCTTCTTTTCTCACGCAGTTTGCTCCAGTTCTTCAGGTCTAGGGTTCTGATACTTGACACTGACATTTTCACATTTTAGGTTCTCATGGTTCCAGTTTATGTAAATAATTTTGAAAAATGACTGCACAGAATTTTGTTTCTTTTTGGAATTTATTTGTTTCCCAATTTACTATATCACACTGTCTTTTGAATTTTAACATTAACAAAGCTGAAATTAAGTTGTTGCTCCAAAATACAGAAACACGTCTGATCACATTAGAGGCATGCCCACTACTACCTCCTCACTCTGCAGTAATAACAATATTCCAAATGGTTTATAAATTTTCTTGACGAATGAATTTCTATAAATTTATATATATGAATCCAGAAGTAAACGTAATAAACAGTACCAAATTGCATAATTAACAATAGAAATTTTAACTGTGCCAAATATTTCACAATTTCAAATGTTTCTAAAAAAATAATTTTAACTCTAAACAAAGAGGTAGTACATATTGATTGTAACAATGAACAGAATTTTGCATGGAGAAAACTCAACATTCTCAGAAATAAAGTAGGTCTGCTCTACTGTTTTTTTTGACAGATGGTACACTGAGGTTAGAATATGGCTTACTTTTGTGTGATCAACAAAATCTTTCCAAGCTTGTTATGTAAACTGTGAACTATTATCAGATAAAATTGTTTTAGGAATACCCAACTGATGAAAACATGTGTTTTCAAACTGAGAGATGATTTGCTCACTGGTAGCTTTCTTAAGAGGAAATGGCTGCATGAACTTTGAAAATACATCAACCGCCACAAAGACATAACAAAATCCATTTTTAGATTTAGACAAACGTCCATAAATGCCCACAGACATGAGATCTAGGTTATTATAAGACAGTATGTTTTCCATTTGACCTCTACTTGTTTGGCCACTTACCTTCACTCTCTGACATCTGTCACAGCTGGCAATCTACTTCTTGACTCTCCTTCACATAATACAAAAATAGATGTTTTTCTGAATCTTTTGTGTATATGCTGGCCGCGGTGGTCTAGCGGTTCTAGGTGCTCAGTGCTCAGGTTTAAGTAGTTCTAAGTTCTAGGGGACTGATGACCACAGATGTTAAGTCCCATAGTGCTCAGAGCCATTTGAGCCATTTTTTTGTGTATATTTGGTTGATCCACAATGACCAAAACTCTCATGTGCATAAGTAATTAAAGTATCAATGAACTGTTATGGCCAACATAGTTTCCAGACATCTGAGTCAGTTGTATGTCTCCTGAATAAAATACCCTTGTGTCCCTTATAATATTGTTCCATGTTTTCTCCTCCTTTCTTACCCAACATGCTCTTAACCAATTTCCAATTTTGATCATGATTTTGATACCTGCGGATGTCATTGCAAATTTTCAGGATCTTTTTTTCCTCTTTCACACCTCTCAAGCACATAATTTTAAATTCTTTCTCTCCTCCTCCAAAGTTGTTAGATAATTTACTCCCTAAAGGTAGCCTAGACAAAGCATCAGCAACTACATTGTCTGTGCCCTTAATGTATCTGATTTTATAATTGAACTGCTGTAAAAATAAGGCCCAATTAGTAATTCTGTTATGGTACAGCTTACACACCTGGAGACAACATAATGCTTTGTGATCAGTATAGATGATGATTTTGTGACCTAGTAGATAATTTTTAAACTTGTTGAACACCCAATGTACCAATGTATAGCAAAAAGTTCTTTCTTATTTACAGTGCATGTCTTTTCATTCTTATGCAATACTCTACTATCAAATGCAAGCTCTGTGTTCACTAAAACCATCAACTTCAACATCCTGAAATAAATGAGCACCCAAATCAACATCACTGTTGTCTGTCATAATACGAAAAGGAAGAGAGAAATCTGGTCTGAACAATATCTGACTTTGACACAACTTGAAATCTGGAGGTCATGTCCAAACCACTCACATATTTTACATAATCAAATTTCTGTACCAGCTCATCCATGTTCTCAGGATGGTCATTATCTCTGATAGGGAACTTATTAAGATGTCTAAAATCCAAAACAATTCCCACTCTACCATTTCTGTTACTTATCACAACTACAGGATTAATGTAAACACTCCTACTTCTCTCAATTACCCACCATGTTTCCATTTTCTGAATTTCTAACTCAACATCTATCCTTTTTGAAAATAGTACATTATATAGCTTGAGAAAGAAAAATTGATGATCTCTAAGGTAAAGCATGCACCGATAGCCTTTCACTTTCCCTGGTATATCATCAGCACATTTCTAAACTCCAATAACAGACTCCAAAGTTGTTCCTTTTGTTGATCATTAAGAATTGTAGCTTCCCTTACTTTAGAATCTACTACACTTTCAAAATCCTGAGCTTCAATCATCAGTCATCATCATCAAACACATTGAACTCACCTTGGTTCACAATGTTTTGCCAACAGTTAAAACATTTACCACAGTTTAAAATACAGATATTAGTTTTCACATAAGTATTACTTTTACGTTCCAAAATAAACAATTCTTTAGCATTCCCTCCAAAAAAGGCTCAACTCTCACTATCCAATCCATACCAAGAATTGTATTTTTTTCCAGACTAGGGATCACTAAGCATCCATGTTCAAAGATTTTGTCTGCTATACTAAAAGTTAAAACTACCTAAGATTTTACCAGTTTGCTTTGCTTAACTGTATCTCCTCTTACCATTACACCTACAATAGTTGTTTCCACAAAATTCTTACTATACTTGATCTCATCTTTAATTTGTTCAGATATACCACAAATCGGACTACCTGTATCATTCCAAAAGTTACCTTCCCACTGATCAATCTTAACTTTAATGTAAGGACACCCAAAATCTGAATCATCTTCTCTGTTGTCATACACATCATGCGAAAGGTCATTTTGAATTTTATCAAATGGTATGTCACACTGCTTTCACAGGGTTTTATCAACTTAACAGGTATCATAGCATTACTTTGGTTGCTCATGTTGTCATCTGTATTATTTCTAGAGATTGGATTTGATTATTCGTTGTTGAATAAATATTATTGTTATTATTATTATTTGCCTTATCTGTATTGTCAACGTCATTCACAAATAACTCAGAAACTTCATTATTCTTAAATTCCGCAAATACCTGATACTCATCATCATTATCATCATCATCATCATATTCCTCCAAAATTGGTTCAGTAACAATGTCACTAACAATAAAAGTCTCATCTCCATCAGAGTCATGTACCTCACCTACATTCATTTGCAGTAAGCCACCAGCGTCAGACGTAACCTCAGTTACTTCACACCTCTCATTCACATGTACATAAAAACACCACCTAGTTCAGATGCAGTACAGTCATCACCTGATTTACATACATCAATAACATCATTAGTACGTACTACATCAAAATTCTCACTACTCTCACATTCTGGTTTGTGATTAGTACCTAGATCACCATAATTCCAAAACTTTTGATCAAAACATAAATGAGAAATCTGATATTCCTTCTGTTCAATTTCAGATACATGTGCCACATTATTAACACTGTTATTATTGTCTAATCGCAAGTGTAACTTCGTGATCCTTTGCTTTTTGTGTTCGCTCACTCCAGAATTGTGGATCTTCATTGAGGCAAACTTCTGTTTTCTGAGTAGTTACTTCTATGATTGTTTCCTATTAAAAACCCCATGATTATGCCCAATATTTGCATTCTGCTGATGCTCAAAATTTCTCTCCCTATTGACACTTTAATCCTGATAGAAGTTACCATTATCTCTGTTTCTGTGATTACTGACATTGTGTTTTCTATAACTCCGATTATTGTGGTACATACTTCTTTCTACTGCTCGGTCCAGCCTGTCAACATATTGTAAAAATTGTTCAAGACAATCATCAGTTCCCTGTACTAAATTCCAAGGCAACCTCCCTGGTAATCTGCTTTTAAGTGCATCAATCAAGGGCATTTTGTTAAAGGGTTTGTGAAGGTGTGTTAATTTTTTAAGTTGGTTCTTCCAAAACTCTTTTTAATTATTGTCCCTATTCCTATAATTAGGACCATTCAAAATTCACTTTTGGTTCTCCCCTGTCCAGCTTCTGACCAAATTTTATTTAAAAAACTTTTCTTGAATCTTCGATATTTTCCCCACTGACTTAAATTTAAATTTACCCATGACAGAGTTTCGCAATCAAGACGTCTTTTAACTAATTTAATTTCTTGATTGTAATTCATGCCCGATGCAAAAGTATCTCTACAGTGATGCAGAAAATCCACTGGATTTAATAGTCTGATGGAAAACCATTGTTTGCACACAGATTTTGGATAATATAACTTTCCTGAACTGTTGAAATTTTTTGATCTAAAACAGTTACATTAGTTTGCATATTTTTTTCAACATTTAAAATTATTTGGTTTAAATTGGCAATGTTTTGTTCCATCTTTTGCACTACACCCTTCTTTCCACTTTGCCAACATCAACATTCTTTGATTGTCTCGCTGACTCAACTATCAATTCATTCTCCAAAACCATAAATTTATTTTCTGAAACATCATCTTTTTCATTCATACTTTGTAACCCCTCTGACAACTCATTTTTTAGCAGTGAAACTGCATTACTTGGTTGGTCCATTTGGTCTTGTACTTCGTCTAATGTACTATTATCTGTCTTCATTTCCTCAATTTTCGCTAAAATTAACTGTAGAATGTCAGTTATTACAGTTTCTTTGCTATCTGCGATTTCACTCTGCTCAGACATTTCCTGACTGGATCCTACAGCTTTCACTTCTGCCTCAGTCCTACCCTCAAGTCTCTTCATTTTGTTAACAAACACACAAGTCCACAAACAAATTAACTTCACAAATAGTTTGTACTTATCTTTCCTTTTCGATGTCCCTTTTTGTAGTTGCAAAGTCTGCTTTATTTGATCTGGTATGTCATTGTTGTGAGTACATTGTCGCTATTGATGTGATTTGCTTTGTTGGGCAGCCCTTGGTCTTCTTTCTTTGTGTCTTTGGAAGTTCATTCATACATAAATTGTATATGCAATAAAATACTTTCTTTTCTGCAACAGAGAAAACTTCATTAATAGTCAACTGATCTCAGTTGACACTGCCACTTATAATCTCCCTGTCCCAAAATTTTTTGTTGTCATTACTATTGTCAACTGTAAAGTATTGTTTTTCCAAAAATTACAAGATCATTAATATATACAATAAACTCTTTACTTACCTACCTTTCTCACTCAGTTGGTTCCAGTTCTTCATGTCGCAGGGCTCTGATTCTTGAAGCTGAAATTTTTCCAATTGACGTAAATAAATTTGAAAAAATTGCATGCACAGAATTTTTGTTTCTTTTTTTACATTTATTTGTTTCATATTTTACTATACCACACTGTCTTTTGAATTTTCACGTAAATAAAACCGAAATTACATTGTTCTTACAAAATACAAAAAAACATGCAATCACATCAGAGGCGTGCTTACTACTACCTCCTCTCTCTGCGGCAATAACAAAATTTTCTTGACAAATGAATTTCTATTATTTTGTAAGTGAATCCAGAATTAAACATACTAAACAGTACCAAAATGTGTAATTAATAATAGAAATTTTAAGTATGCCAAATATTTCGTAATTTCAAACGTTTCGGGTGAGGGGGGGGGGGGGGGGGGGAGAGACCTGTAATACATAGCTAGGACATGCAACAACGAAAATAAAGTAATTCAATTTATAGTTTTTAACTTGAAATATAGCATATTGTATATAAAATTATATGAAATTTTTCAGATACATGATTGAGATAATATTGACCTGTCCAAAATTCGAAAATATTTCTGGAATCAACTACTTCTGTTGAGGAAAAGTAACGCCAAAGGAGGTTGCTGCTCTACAACTTGCACAGGTGTTGTAGCCTCCTAATGAGATCCCCTTCCGTGAATGCTAGAAGTAGTTCCTCTACAAATTAAGAGGAACCTGTGGTATCAACATGATGGCTGTCCAGCCAATAGTGCACAAAGTACTACAGCATGTCATCATGAACTGTTTCCAAATCATTGGATTGGTCACAGAGGATCTGCACCTTGGCTGGCCTATTCAATGGATTTGATGCCTATAATTCTTTTTTTCTGTGGGGAAAGTTGAAAGACACACTCTGCCAGGTCATACCAACTACATTCAATGATATGCAGTGACATTTGGACATCTCTGCCAAAATGCTAGGTTGTGTGCAGCTGTCACTCCATACCATACTGGAAGCATGTATTGCTCCTACTGATTGTCATTTTGAGTATGACCTGTGATGGTTAATTGTCTCGTTACTGGTCAGAATTGACAGGCACTTGTGTTGCTCTTTAGTGTGTGCTGCCACAGGTATTATGCAAGTGTTGGTATGAGGACTTTTCAAAATACTGGTGCTGGTAATGTTGTCTCATGTGAGTACAAGGCAGTTCTATGTCCTCCACAGTGATTCTCTCGACATCTCTTTCCAGGCCTGGTAACAACGCTGAACACGAACAACACTAATGCAGTTAGTGGCTCTTCTGTCTGTCACAGATAATTACAATTGTAATCTTTTGTGTACCTAATGATGGCATGTACACACAGAAAGTTGCATCGACATCAGACCATGTCTTCCAAGTTCTTCACTTTTTTTTTTGTTAGGTGGATGCTAAATGTACTATGCATTCTGAGACAATATTTTGGTTTTACATATTTGTTAGTTGTCTTTGCCAACTCACAACCAGATTATTACATTCCAATCCAGCCTGCAGTTCAACTGTGCTATAGGTCAGTCTGTTACCACAACCTTCTGAGAACCTCCCAGAAATGATCAGTACCCAATAAACAATAACCTGCTAGTGATGGGATTGAACTGGCAACCCCCAGCACTGCAGCCAGTGACACTAACTGGTACGCCACACTGCATGTGCTGTAGCTCGTGGAAATAATTACAACAGTCATATTGCATTGTCTTTCATAATACATTTCATCATTTGCTACAGTGGTGCAGTCAATTAACATACGGATAACCCGCACTTACATTTAAACAAATACAACAAAATCCCACTAATATTTCAACATTAATTTTGTATTCGTCATCAGTAAATCAGAGAGACTTTAGAAACTTCACAATCAGTATAACATTGCAGGCTTTCAAGGGGAAAAAATGATGATGTGGTGGCCCTCAACTACATACCCTCCGACACAGAGTTGAAATATTAAATCTTTTGGCTGGTTTCATTGTCTAGTGGCTTTAATACATAGTAGACACATTACAAGCCAAATACTGCAGAGTCTACTGTATACAATATGAATATACACATAAATATAAATATTTATAAGCATGGTGCTACCGTTTTTTTCGTTAACTGTGGAGTACATATGGCCTGACGGGATCGATAGTAATCGGGCACTTTGACGTCCAATAACTTGTGTACTATTCAAGGTACATGCCTGTAAATCATACCTATTTAGGTTTACAGTATTAGCTTTCTAAAGACTTGTCGATTGACAAAATTGGATGAATCATTTAGATTTTGGAAATTCATTGCTGGGTGTTACTTGTGTAATTTACAGTCAGATAATAAAATTTAATCTAACATCGATTTTGAAAATCTGATCACACCATCAGAATCGTTGTGCAAATAGTGGTAATGTACATGTTTCTCTTTGTGGTACCATGATTCCTCTGGCTATTATTAATTTCTCCACGAGCTTTGGAATGCCTCCCATAATGGTTTCACAATGGTTGGCACTTCCGGCATACACATCTCCTTCATTGACACAAAGCACCGTCCTCAACACTGCGTCAATGTGGAATTCCCAGCCACGCGGTCTGCCTGGACCACGTGCCGGGGCTGCCCCTGTCGCTACAGCAAATGTCCGGCACCGTGCGGCAACCCGGGGCCCGCCGAGAGGCCCCTGCGTGGCCACGCCAACTGCGAACTTAGAATATTTTCAGGACGCCGGAGCTTGCCCGTTACCTCACAACATTGTTGCAATAGCGAGATCAATGTTATGAGTATTACTGTAATTTATAACTCCAATATTGCCTTAGAATGTTAGTGGAATAGAACCATGAAAAAGTGGATCACAGAGTCCTCAAGAAGTACTGATTCAAAAATCAGGGAGAGTGTTGTCCCTTGGAAAACTTTTCAGAATTTTATGCCTAGCCAGCCTTGTAATAAAAATTTATTATATTTTCTTATTCTCTTTTTGAATGATGGCATTCACTGTTTGTGTGTTGCTGTCTTTTTCTGATATGATTACTCTGGAAAATTTTTCCAAATTTGAAAAAGTATTCCAAGGTACAACGAGGTCATGCACTTGGGATAGAATCGTCTATTGAAGTTTAAAAGTATTGCACTTGAGAAAATCTAATCAATGCTCTGTTAATAGTCTGCGCTATTATTCTACTACAGTCATAATTATAATGAACGTGGTATCTGAAGCTATACGAGTCTTGATCTTTCTTAATGCTAGAGCAGCGCTCGAGCAGTGTCACCTGCTGTCAAGCAGTGGTTTAGATATCTGAGCTGTGTTGTCACACAGTCAGTTTGAAGCTTGTTGTGAGTACAGTTCTGCAGAATGCCTTTCGTCAATTGAACAGAGAATTTGTATTGTATGGATGCAAATCATTTAAAATGTTAAATGGGAAGAAGTTCTCATTAAACTATACAGAGACAGCTGCTTCCACAAAAAGAGTAGTGCAGAAATTGATCTTTAAATTTAGAGCAATAGTTTCAGCTGCTAATACCAAATACAACCATGTAAAGAAAGTTTATTCACTGGAAAATATTGAATATGTTCACGAGACTAGAGTAAGAACTTCACGGATGTCCACTAGACCTCTATTCTCCCTACTATATATCACGTGAACATAAGGCCATAACATGTGGAAGCTATTACATATGCGAGCATACTAAGTAAGAGTGATGCAAGTATTAAAACCTGTGGATTATGCACAACAACACTATTGCTGATGGTTACTCACACAAGTTGCTGAAGGATATCTGGATAAAGAAAATTACTTCAACTCACACAAATCACGGTTTCATCTTAGTGGGTTTTTGAACTCTCAAGACACACACTATTGCTCAACAGACAATCTCATAGAACTCTCTGAGATGTCTTTGCACAATCTGAAAGTAAGCTGCTGTGAGCAGTTTCAGGCCGACAGGTTTTAGATCTCATTTTCTTCAACACCACCATGAACTCTCAATCTATGTAACAGAACTGTTGCAACCATTCATGCCGCAGCTGATGGAGGAAGAACGGGAGTATGCGGTTTTCCAGCAATATGGCACTATGATGTGTACGTCACGGTTTTCAGTGTCATACGTCCGTGAAGCTTTCAAGAAGACTATACAGTTTATGCTGGTTTATGGTCTCACGCTTCGCCTGATCTGTGTACCTGTGACTTTTATCTGTGGGGTAACTGAAAGGGCAAAGTCTACAGTAATGACCTGTTGAAATTGGAGAGTTGAAGACAAACATTTCCATTGCGATATCGGAAATCACACCAAATGAATTTGACTTGTGCCTGTATGAGCCCAGTTGTTTTTTGCACCCTAAAACAAAACAAAACAAAACAAATACCAAATGAATAGACAAAAGTTGCCGGAAACATGAGACATGCTTAGTTGTGTCTCTGAGTTTATGGTGAATATTTTCAGGACCTTCTGTGTACTGCTGACCTACTCCATGTTCAGTAAATTGTTTTTCACAATAATAATTTACTTCTTTGTACTTAAGAATAAATGAGTGGCTTGTCTGTAGGTTGTTTATAAGAAGTAGGGCCTCTTGTTTTGGTCAGCCTGTATTATAGGAGACCATTTACAAGCTAAATATTTGAAAGAGAAGGTACCAAAAAGTAACGCAAGTCTGTATTTTTGAGGTGGCTAAAATTGTTAATACGTTAAAGCTACTCAATTTGTATCACATGTTCCACTGTAGAGGAACTACTTCCATTTCATGTTACAAGATGGTGCTTGACTGACAAAATATAGTTTAACCAGCTATACCTTCAACAGTGTGTCTCAAAATGAATATCACGGTTTTAAAACTTTGTAAAATTCATTACATTCAACATCCAGTTAAATGTAATACTATAAATGAAAGAGCAATTGAAACAGTTTTGTTTGTATACACATATGCATACATGTGCACTATCTGCTGCGGGCTCCATAAGAAAGCACAAGCAGCAAAGGTGGCCTCTAGTGAAGGGAGAACTTTCTGTGTTTAACAGTGTTCAAGGGCTGAATCTGTTGTTACAGTGCAGCTTGCATTTCATGTTACACTGTGCGATCAAAAGTATCCTGAAAACATACATTTTTCACATTAGGTGCATCGCGCTGCCACCCACTGCCAGGTACTCCATATCAGCGATCTCAGTAGTCATTAGACATTGTGACAGAACAGATGGGGCGCTCCAAGGAACTCGTGGACTTCGGGTGTGGTAACGAGATTGAGTGTCACTTGTGTCATACGTCTGTACCCGAGATGTCAACACTCCTAAACATCCCTAGGTCCACAGTTTCTGATGTGATAGCAAAGTGGAAATGTGAAGGGGCATGTACAGCACAAAAGCAAACAGCCCAACCTTGTCTGTTGACTGACAGAGACCACTGATGATTGAAGAGGGTCATAATGTGTAATAGGGAGACATCTATCCAGACAATCACACAGGAATTTCAGACTGCATCAGGATTTGCTGCAAGTACTATGATAGTTAGGCAGGTGGTGAGAAAAATTAGATTTCATGGTCTTGCGGCTGCTCATAAGCCACACATCACACCGGTAAATGCCAAACGATGCCTCGATTGGTGTAAGGAGCATAAACATTGGACAATTGAACAGTGGAAAAATTCTTTGGAGTGATGTATCACAGTACACAATGTGGGGATCTGATGGGAGGGAGTGGGTATGGCGAATGCCCGGTGAACATCATCTGCTAGTGTGTGTAGTGCCAAAAGTAAAATTCATAGGTGGTGGTGTTGTGGTGTGGTCGAGTTTTTGATACAGGGGCTTGCACCCCTCGTTTTGCATGACACTATCACAGCACAGGGCTACACTCATGTTTTAAGCACCTTCTTGATTCCCGCTGTCGAAGAGCGGTTTGGTGACGGCGATTGTATCTTTCAACACTGTCGAGCACCTGGTCATAATGCACGGTCTGTGGTTGAGTGGTTACATGACAATAACATCCCTGTAATGGACTGGCCTGCAGGGTCCTGACTTGAATCCTATAGAACAGCTTTGGGATGTTTTGGAACACTGACTTTGTGCCATGTCTCACAGACCGACATCTGTACCTCTCCTCAATGCAGCACTCTGTGAAAAATCGGCTGGCGTAGATGGCATTAGTTTGAAGACAGCAAATGTCTTTGCAAAGTGAAAGATATGAGACAATGAAGAGTAAGTGCAAAACATTTTGAATGAGTGAGAGAGACTTCCATACATAGCCCCAAAAAGTCAGTTTGGAAGGCTAGTGTGGAATCAGCAATTCCAATTAAGTCAGTGTGGAAACTTTTAACAAGATGCTTACATTTATAGCCTTATCATTTGCAGTTGTTTCAAGCTCTATAATTCTCAGACTGGGGTTTATGTGCAAACTTTGCAAATGAAATGTCATTGCAGGAAGGTGAGGATTTTCTTGGTGGAAATTTGAACTCACAGAAGGTGTGCATCTGGTGGGGTCAGTTGTATGTGCACAAGATGGTGCAGCACCATCAAGACTCCCTTAAATTGAATGTGACTCTTGCCAGGACAGTAACTCTTGAGAGAACAGTAATTCAGGTTAGGACAGTTACATATATAGCTTTGTACATTCTCCATTTGTTGATACTTGTGTTGTGGTTACTTCTTAGAACACATGGTTTACATAAAATTGTTAAGGGTTTTGCTAGCATAAGCAAAAATACTCAGTCACTGATTTCATAATTACAAAGGTTGACTCCAGTGGATAGAGGTTCCTGAAAAATGGATTGAATCTGTCGGACTACAGTTCATAGAATTTAATTATAAGTTATGCTGTGAAGGTAGATACTCACAAATGTGTGTCTCAGCAGACAGTAGCATCTCTATCAGAGAGTTTTTGAAGAAAAAACTGGAGAATGAAATTTGGCCAGAATTGTATGTGTCTGATAATATAAATGATAAATATAATATTTTACCAGGTACATACTTAAAAGATATAGAAGACAGCCTACTGAGTAAAACAAAGATAATAAAGAAAAAGTGAAGGCATGAGTCACAGTTGATTAAGGGTTTACTACTGTCCTGCAAAAAACTAAAACATCTTTATGGTATTAGCACAGATCCACACAGGCCTGACCATTTAATACTATAAAGGTTATAAGAAGATAAAATAAGAAACTAAAAGCTGCAAAAATGTGGGAAACCAGATTACTATCATCGAACAACGTCAGGAGTAGGTGAAATATAATTAACCCTCACACTGCACACTTGTTTGAATTACCCTGCACCTCACACTGGGGTCCACTGGACCCCAGTAAAATGTTAGAATAGAATAGAATCTTTATTTGCCATTCAGTATTTTTTCCATACAATTGGCATCGTCAGTGTGTTCAATACATTTTTTTAAAATTATGATAATTATTATTGTACATAATTGTGCCTGTGCAGGGCAAGCAGATACGCATTCTAAAGTGATATTGATAATACAACAATTATGTATTCACAATAGTAATTATAATATATCATAACAGTTAAATATACAATAGTATCAAGATATATTTATGGTACATCTTACGTATCCATGTAAAAAGTCTTAGTTTGTACATTACTGTCACAAACATATAGGTATAATTCATGTGGCAGTTTTTTGTTTCATGTAGCATATCTCTTTTGTGTCACTGTTTAGAAACTCATCATGTGAGTAATGTGGCGTACATTTGAGCCACACTTGTATTGTTTGCTTAAAGTTATTCATCGGTAGTTCGCTCATAGCCTTTGAGAGTTTGTTATAAAATTTCAAGCTAAGGTGTTTATGGCTCTTTTGTGTTAATGTCAGCCTTGTGTATGGTAGGTCCATGTTGCTATTATTTCGGGTATTATGAACATGCACTTCAGATCTTAAATTAAAGTTCTTTATGTTCTCTTTAGCATATATTAAACAATTATAAATGTATACAATAGGTAGTGTCATTATCTTTAATTCTTTAAAATGATTTTTGAAACTTTGTATTGGTGCTAGTTCTAAAATGCACCTAACTGCTTTCTTCTGCCACTTGAAGATGGTACTTGAACCCACTGAGTTACCCCAAAGGAATACCCCATATTGCAGTTGTGAATGGAACAGAGCAAAGTATGTGGAGATTAGCAGATTTTTACTGATAACATGTCTCAGCTTGTGTAATAGAAAGAGAGTTCGAGCAAGTTTGCAACATAGATAATTTGTGTGTCTGTCCCGTGTAAGTTTTTGATCTGTATGTAAACCTAGTAACTTGACATTTTTTGTATTCTGTTCAATTGGTTTCAGGGTGAAGTAAATTTCTTCAGTTTTCAATGTGTTTATTGATTAAAGGTTGACTCTGCACCAGTCACTGCTCATTTCAATTACTACTTTGTTGTATTCTATGACTTCTTGCAGATGTTCTCCATCTGTTACTAGTGTCATGTCATTAGCATACAGTACATTGTTGCATCACACATGTTTTGAGAAGTCATCGATGTAAACAATGAACAGGAAAGAGGCAAGCACTCAGCCTTGTGGAATTCCTCTCTTTACTTTCATGGGTGTTGACTTTTGATAGTTTCTTTGTACCCTGTTGCTTAAGTATGATTGAAAAAAATGTAATGGTTTATCTACAATACCATAATGTTCTAGTTTTTTATCATTATTTCATGTGTGACTGAGTTGAAGACTTTTGTTAAATCTAACAGTGTAGCACAAGTGAGTTTCTTGTTTTCATATCCTTCATATACATTACTAAGGAGGGATTCAACTGCTTTGGTTGTCTATAGTTCAGATCGAAAGCCAAACTGGTTCTTACTCAATAATTTATTACTTTCAAAATAATTGTAAATTTGGATATGTTTGCAGGTTCCTATTACTTTTGATATAATGGGAACTATTGATATAGGTGTATAATTGTTTGGCATTTTTCTGTCACCTTTCTTATAGATTGGGAGTGTAAGTGTCATTTTCAGACATTCATCTAGTCTGCATATCGTATACCATGCATTCAAAGCTCATTAATATATATATTGGACTGTCTTATGTATATGGGACATTGTAAATGATTATGTAGTTACTTTTAGTGATTTTTTTATTATTACAACAATGAGTAACACAAGATGTCTATAAATTGTTCGTAGTATTATTGATAAATAATATTTTGTATTTCTTTATGGTTAACTTTCTCATAAATGAATCTCTATAATGCAACAGAGTGACTTACCTGACTTTATTTAGTTAGTTGCCTTTTACAATCCTGGCAACATTTTTGTTCTCCTGTCCCTTTTCTTTGAAAGTACTGAACATCTCAGTTTGCTGGACAGAGGTTCTGGTTTGTCTGGTGCCACAGTATCTATTCTCAGTATTTCTTCTAGAGTTCTCTTCACATTCCTTCATTGTTTAGGAATATTCAATGTATCAGTTAAGTTCCATGCCAATTCATGCAGAAATTTCCTTCGTGGCTTCTTTACGTCAGTGCTGGAAAGGGTAAAGAGAATCGTGCCATTTCTCCCACTTTGATTGAGAATGACACAGAAAACCCTCATAGGCCATCTTCTTGTTGCATGTGCAGTGGTGTAAGTTTTGCATAGCTGATCAAAAGTGTCAGTACCACCTTTTGTTTTATTGTATGAAATAATCATTTCAGGTTTTCCTGTTGTTTTGTCGATGTTGTTTGAGTAGAGCATGGTAGACAGCAACAGTACAACTTTATTCTTCCTTGGGACATATGACAGTAGCATCTTATTCACATCAGAGGCAAATTGAGTATTTCTTACATTTTGAAAAAAAATGAGTGATTGTGATATTTCAGGTTCATTTTTTCTTACAGTTCCCAACATTGTCAAACCAAAGTTTTCAATCATTGTGTGATTAAGAGGAACTGACAAAAACCAGTTGTCAACAGATAGGTTCCTATTAGTGTTATGAATCGGTTCTGATAACTGGGACAGCTTCATTTTTTTTCCTGTTACTTCCTTGACAATGCAGGGAATAGCATTTAGTATGTACTAAGACACGCAATCATTAAACATCAAAATCTTAATTCCTTATTTGTCTGGTTTCAAAGACATGTTTATACTGAATGGATATCTGTCACATAAGCCCATTGGCTACTCATCTGTTATGCAGTAATAAAAAGGGGTTTATAGGGACTTTCAGTTGTCAATAAATTTAGTCCAGATGTCCCAAATGGGTGAAAGTGCTTGTGTAAGTGACAAACTTGTCCAGTATTTCATCTATAACCACTAATAACTACCATGCTTCAATTGGACTAGAAATAGACCTTGTTTGACCCTTTGGTCTTGGGAAATGAGTAACTAAATTTCTGAATTTAATTCTTCCTGTCTTGGATGGTACAGGTGAAGACCACTTAAAGCCATTCTTACCTAGAAGGATGGAAGGATGTTTGCATTGGAAGAACTACCATAGATATCATCATCATCTTCTCCACCCTCTTCCGTACCTAATAGTTCCTGTATTTCAACGAAATCAGGATCTTCAGCAGAATCTAGGCCTCCAAATGGATTGTTTTCCCAGTCCAGCTCATCCATAAGTGTATTATGTATATCGTCATCTGTTATGAGTCGATTACTCATTGTCACTGAAAAATAAATAATAATATAGGGCAACACTGAAAGGAAACAGTTATAAGTTATGCACAATATACATTTCAGTATTGTATATTTACCAAGTTGTTATCTTCAGTATGCATAAAAGAGCTACACAAAATGCGCACTGGGGTAATCATGACCCTACGGACGTTCAACAATCTTTACAGCTTTACGCTACTGCAACAACAATGCAAATGTTTGAGTTAACATCGCATACGTGTAGGCAGTGTTACCAACTTAATATACACTATGTTTCGATAAACTGTTGCCAACATACTCTTTGTAATACACAATAAAAATTACGCTAGGCTCCAGAGGATCCCAGTGTGCAGTGTGAGGGTTAACAAAGAAATGGGAAATTTGTCAGACACCAATAGCACACAACTAAAGCTAAAAGTAATCAACAGATTATCATAAGGTCTCATGGCTGTTACTAGCATTGTCAATAAATATTTTACGAACATATGACAGATTTAGACAACACGACAAAACTGATCCGCTGCAGGAACTAAAGCACTCCTCAGTGAACTCGTGATCTCTATCTTACAACAGATCAAGTCACAGTAAAAACAACAAAGAAATTACATAATTAAACATCCACTGACTTAAATGGACTCTAATTTAAAAATTTAAAGTTAACAACAATTGAAATGGCCAAAGAAATTTGCCACATAGTTTATTCATCTCTGACAAAAGGCAGTTTTCCAGATAGAATGATAATAGCCATAGACATACCACTATACAAAAATGGAGATCCAATGTGCTGTGTCAACTGCAAACCATTTTTCTCATTTTCTCAAAGTTCCTGAGAAAATAAAGTACTTCATATTTATTCCATATTTTGAAGAGGAAAAGATTGGTGTCATAAATAACAGACGATTTGGACTGCACAAAGGAAAATCAATAGTTTCAGCATATTTGAATGAGTAAATATCTTTCACGGGTATTAGATCAATGGCAAAATCCACATGGTATATTTTGTGACTACTGTGTGACTTATCGAAAGCTTTTGACCTAGTTGATCACGTCATTTCAATAAGGTGACTTCATTAGTATGGGGTTGGAAGAGCAGCTCTTAGTACAATTAAGACGTACCTGCAAAATAGAAAACAGTAGAAACACAACTAGAACAATAACAATAATTACTTGGATTTTGACAAATTAGTCATTCTGTACCACAAGGCAGCATATTAGGATACCCAATGTTTCTGAGATAAATTTGCAGAGATAAACATACTTAGCTTTTAATACTGAAAGTGACATAATTCTTTCTGCAGGCATTACCACTAGCATAACCAGTGCTACAAATTTAGTTGATGCCATAACATAAAGCAAAATGATATTTGACTCAATCACTGAATGGCTTGGAATCAATAGATTTACTCTCAGTAGAGAGAAAACTAAAACAATACTGTTTGGGAACAACAGAAGAACACTACAGGAGTAATCTCAGTAACAGGTATGAATAGTACACATATGCTTCAAAAAGCACAATTCTTATGCCTCACCACGGATAACAGTTCACTGTGGAAAGACCGAATTGGTATCACAACACAAATGGAGTTCAGCTATATTTGTTCTCGAGAACATTAAAAAGCTAGTAACAGATGGTGCTATGTGAATGCTGTATTTTTCATATCTTGGTGCCATCATGACGTATGGAATTGAAATATGAGGTCAGTCAAGTGATGCAAAAGAAATATTCAAACTGAAAAATGTAACCATTAGAACAACGACTAATGCAAGATGATCAAACAGCTGTAGGCCAGTTAAAAAAATTAAAATTTTAACTTTCTGCAATATTTATGTACTCAAAATACTATTGTTTCCAGAGGAACATAAAAACAAGTTCAATAAAAGTGAAGTTGTACATAACCATTCTAGCAGAAACTGTATAAATTTAAGGGTTCTTTCACATAACATGGCTTTGCTTCAAAAGAAGCCAATAAAACTGTACAGTTCATTTCATGTTCCCAATACCAGCTTGGGAGCAATGTGTAAGCAAAATAAAACTGTTGCTTGTAAGAATACCTTTCTATTTTGTCAATGAATACATACCATATGCAAAAAAAAAAAAAAAAAAAAAAAAAAAAAAAAAAAAAAAAAAAAAAAAAAAAAAAAAAAATGGAAATAGGCACACAGTGAAACATAACAGCTATGGTGTTACTGCTTCTTTAAGTTTTGTTGCCAGCAGTTTCTGTCACATTAATTAATAGAACAGCTAATAGCAAGTCAACAACAATCCTAAGGATCACCAAATGTGGGCAATATCAGTAATGCTACACTTTGGAAAATTGGACCATGATGTAAAGCTATAGAATATAATCCTTATACCTCAAGTGAGAGTGTTTATTTTATTTCTTTATTGTGTGGCATACATTAGTATTCTTAAACAATTTAATTACAAATTGACAAACATTGAATATCATCGTCAGCCTCCTCTGTTGCAGCAAGGAAGTCAATGAAGGTTCCCTTGTGAGCTCGAACTGGCCATTCTTCCACTATGTGCTGGGTTGTTGTATTCACATATCTATTTTCATTGTGAATGAGACTACTCTGCAACAAAATTAATATGTTATGTAATAACATTTTATTTTACAATTTATTCAGCATTATTTAATGTACAAAATTTATTGTAATTCTTTAATTTTCTGTTTTTCACTGTTGTGTTGTTGTAGCAAAGTGTACATAAGACCCTTGAGGAATCACTGTTGTACTCCCAATTTTGCTTGAAGTATCGATGTGGCATCCATGCCATTCAGTTTAGTAAATGAATTCTAAAAGGCACACATTGTGCCAACTTTGTACAGTTTACCTGGAAATAAGTAAGACAGAAACTCAAGAGTGTGTGTGGCATGAATTAATTTGGGCATTACTATCTACTTGTCAGTATTTGTAACACCAGAACTTCTGTTTATTCTTGTTTTCTACAGCAACAGGCAAGATCAACTCTTTGAAGCAGATGACACATGTTAAGTACTAGATCCCAACCAAAAAAAATTCACTTTCTATTCAAATGGTACATTTCTCAGTATGGGTTCTTTGACAAAAGTCTATCTACTTGTCCCCTCCACAGCACCTAGAAGTACACTCCTGGAAATTGAAATAAGAACACTGTGAATTCATTGTCCCAGGAAGGGGAAACTTTATTGACACATTCCTGGGGTCAGATACATCACATGATCACACTGCCAGAACCACAGGCACATAGACACAGGCAACAGAGCATGCACAATGTCGGCACTAGTACAGTGTATATCCACCTTTCGCAGCAATGCAGGCTGTTATTCTCCCATGGAGACGATCATAGAGATGCTGGATGTAGTCCTGTGGAACGGCTTGCCATGCCATTTCCACCTGGCGCCTCAGTTGGACCAGCGTTCATGCTGGACGTGCAGACCGCGTGAGATGACGCTTCATCCAGTCCCAAACATGCTCAATGGGGGACAGATCCGGAGATCTTGCTGGCCAGGGTAGTTGACGTACACCTTCTAGAGCACGTTGGGTGGCATGGGATACATGCGGACGTGCATTGTCCTGTTGGAACAGCAAGTTCCCTTGCCGGTCTAGGAATGGTAGAACGATGGGCTCGATGACGGTTTGGATGTACCGTGCACTATTCAGTGTCCCCTCGACGATCACCAGTGGTGTACGGCCAGTGTAGGAGATCGCTCCCCACACCCTGATGCCGGGTGTTGGCCCTGTGTGCCTCGGTCGTACGCAGTCCTGATTGTGGCGCTCACCTGCACGGCGCCAAACACGCATACGACCATCATTGGCACCAAGGCAGAAGCGACTCTCATCGCTGAAGATGACACGTCTCCATTCGTCCCTCCATTCACGCCTGTCGCGACACCACTGGAGGCGGGCTGCACGATGTTGGGGCGTGAGCGGAAGACGGCCTAATGGTGTGCGGGACCGTAGCCCAGCTTCATGGAGACGGTTGCGAATGGTCCTCGCCGATACCCCAGGAGCAACAGTGTCCCTAATTTGCTGGGAAGTGGCGGTGCGGTCCCCTACGGCACTGCGTAGGATCCTACGGTCTTGGCGTGCATCCGTGCGTCGCTGCGGTCCGGTCCCAGGTCGACGGGCACGTGCACCTTCCGCCGACCACTGGCGACAACATCGATGTACTGTGGAGACCTCACGCCCCGCATGTTGAGCAATTCGGCGGTACGTCCACCCGGCCTCCCACATACCCACTATACGCCCTCGCTCAAAGTCCGTCAACTGCACATACAGTTCACGTCCACACTGTCGCGGCATGCTACCAGTGTTAAAGACTGCGCTGGAGCTCTGTATGCCATGGCAAACTGGCTGACACTGACGGCGGCGGTGCACAAATGCTGCGCAGCTAGCGCCATTCGACGGCCAACACCGCGGTTCCTGGTGTGTCCGCTATGCCGTGCGTGTGATCATTGCTTGTACAGCCCTCTCGCAGTGTCCGGAGCAAGTATGGTGGGTCTGACACACCGGTGTCAATGTGTTCTTTTTTCCATTTCCAGGAGTGTATATAACATGAGTTGTGAAACACACACTATAGAAACTATTTACGTTATCTATTGAGGCTATTCTTTCTAAATACCCAATAATGCCAAAAATGACAACAGTTTTTTTTCCTTCAGTAGGCGTGAATTTTTCACTGATAAAGGCTCTCACAGTCAATTTTATTATTCAATACTTATATTGACCACCTGAGAGTGGTTTTAACACTTTAACATCAGCTCCTGCTCAGTATACTTCAGAGTATATTGTTCCATGTAAAGGTGATACTGTGTAACACACAGCAACTCCTGCTGTGTCTTGGTGATGGGCAGATATGCAGACAACCAATACAACATCACCATGTGAATGAATACTTCAGCGAAGAAAGATGATAGCAATCGTCTGCTCAAGTGCATTCAGGGCAGTAGTTTGATTAATGTCGAGAACAAGCTGAGGTGGTCCAGAGGCAGCATGACTGTACCAAATCAAGTGCCCAGGCACCAACCACATCACACAACATTTCGAGGCCTTTTTGGGAGTTTGTGTGATCATGTGTCCTTTCAGACAGATTAACATACAGGGAGGCAGTGTATTGTGCGTACAGCAGATTGGGGTGTCTGGGTTCTACGGGATACTGAGACAAACCGTAATACAAGCTCCAGGCAAGTGGCCCACCAACACCGTTTAAACCAAAGTACAATTATGTGTATCCTGCATGACAACTGCTATTATCCCTAACACCTGCAGTGAGTGCAAGGATTGTCTACAGTGGATTTCCCTCTATGGGAAGGATTTGGTTGATGGTTGTTGCATCAGATCACCACAATTATGAGATTTCCTTGAGCAGTCCTCTTTACTGAAGTAGCAGCCTTTAAAAGAAGTGGCATCATTAATTAATCTACATAGTCACCATGTGTGGCCTACAGAAAATTCTCGGTGAATTGTTGAAGTGGTTCAACAGCAATGGTTCTATCTCTGTATTTTGTTTTAACTGGCCTAACACAGTAGCAGATACAGTATCCCATAATTTTGAACCTTTGTCTTAGCGAGATATGTCTACCTCTCAAGGCAATTGACTAAAATTTTTGAATCCAATTGGCATTCTGAGCTGTGTTCCCCTGCTTGCAGAAAAATAAGGAATCAATTATTGGTTTGCCTTTTTGCATCTACACAATACTATACATACTTGCAAAAACGTGGACCCATCATTAACTCATTATTGTATGTACTGCAGTGTGTAATTTTAATATTTAATTCCCACATGTAGAGAGTGTGATGTGTTTTTCCTTATGATTATGTTGCAGACTGTGGGTATATATTCATTTGATTCTTATGATATTGCCACCAAGTAAACATCCTTGTTTGCATTGTCCCTGTCAGTCTACACCCACTCATCATTTCACTCGTCTATGTCTCTATGTTAATGTGTTGACACATCAGCTTTTACCTTTTGACTCATGCAAATCTCTGTCTGCCTTTTATATTTTGCAAAACATTCATTTGCCACTTCCTCTGTGACAATATTTTAATTAATCAACAAATCAGCCTTTTGTATTTTAACTTATGCAACGGCCACTGTGACAGAGAGGTTCTAGGCGCTTCAGTCTGGAACCACGTGACTGCTACAGTCACAGGTTCGAATTCTGCCTCAGGCATGGAAGTGTGTGATGTCCTTAGGTTAGTTAGGTTCAAGTAGTTCCAAGTTCTAGGGGACAGATGACCTCAGATGTGAAGTCCCATAGTGGTCAGAGCCATTTCAACCATTAGTCTTTTCACTTTCATTTTGTCTTTTTGACAACCTCCAAGTGTAATTTTATAGTATGTTTTAAAATTTTTACCCTCATATGGCTGAAGAGTGGCGACTTGTATCCACTGACAGGACATGCTCCACCCATATGGGGCTAGGGGTATGAAATGACAATAGAGAAAGAAAAATGGTACTGACGTGCACCAACTGACTAGAGGTCTCTAGCACTAGTTCATTTGTTGTTGCTACTTTGTGATGCTTTGCGTCCATATCTGTACATCCATGTAGTTTGCTTGTGTCATTGAGACAGTCTTTTGTGTGTGTATTCATCGTCATCATCATTATCATCTCCTTGCCACCATCACAGCCTCCACCTCTGCTGTAGTCGTCTGACGCCTCCTCTTAGTCACCATCACCATCATCGCCACCGTCACACTGTACTCGCCATCTCTGTCTTTGTCCCAGTCACTGTCACCCTTATCTGCTGTCATCACATCTCACCAGATGTCAGTGCCATCTTCCCCACCATACCGGCGATACTCCACTGCCGATATTAATCATCTACCTTCTGCCCCCTGTTTCTTTTGACCCCACAGTGGACACACCACCCTCTCCTCTGCTCCCACTTCACTATGTGGAGCACTTTCTCTGGCCCACCACGTTATGTCCACACTCCCCTTCTAATAGTCTCACCCCACCCATAGTCACTTCCTTTGGCTACCCTGCCCTTCCTATCCCTTCCCACAACCTCTTCCACATCGTCTACCACATCATTTACCTATCCCCCATTTCCAACTTTTCCCAAACCAAGCACTTCCTCAGCAACTCCGGCCAAACTAATAACTAGTCAAGCTACCGTTGCAATGCCTGAAACCACATTACAATCAACAAGTAACCAAATCACCTCGAGCCTTCTCCAAGGACCTGCACAACGTCAAATCCCACCTTTTCCAATTCCCCAACCCCCACCCCAACACACAACCACCAGAAACACATAGAAGTACTCTAAAGCAGACCCCATTTCCAGTACCGTACTCAAAAAGCCACAAACAACTCCTGACCCTATCAAACACAGCGCACCCCACCCACTGTTCACCTTCTGTCATAGCTGTTTCCACTTTCATTCTCTCCCTTGCTGACCCCAAATTCCTAAATGCAGAATCCATCACTCTAGAAGTAAGGAAATACGTCTCTCACATTTCCATCACTCAAATCATCCCCCACAAAGATTCTGACCACATCAAATCCACAAACCCAAACTTCCATTCCAACCACCTCTACAAAATCCCATGCACTACCTTCGGCATCATGCCTCCCTCACTCCATTCAGTACCACATCTAAACAACTCCAGCCTCCTCACCGTCCCCCTGCTTTCACTGCCATAACAACAATGATTGGCCCCGAGATCACGACAGAGGAGGTGGCTGCAAAATAAGTTCCAGTCCTGCTTTAGAAATATGTACCTGTTATGACTCACAAAGAGACGTCTACACTGGTGGGATTGACTTTTTGAACCTTCTATATGGGGGTGTAGCCCTCATTTTTTTTTTTTTTTTTTTTTTTTTCTAACAAGCATCACGTTACATTCTAGTTTTTAATTTTTTTAATCTTTTTTTTTCCTTAACTCACAAACAAAAACCTACCAAGGTGAATGGCTGCAGGATGTGATAGCTGGGATCTTACCTTACATCACCCTATAGATGGTTTCATAAAGTCAATCCCACCACTGTGGACCGCTCCTTGTCAGGTTCCACATTCCTTATGCAGGTCTTCACAGAGTCTGTGAGGAGAGATCCCTGATGTACAATGGCCGGTATTAAGTTGAACCTTCCAAATCCCTTCTACAGTGCTACCACTGCCAAAAATTTCACATTTACAATGACAATTCATTCCTGAACGTAAAGATCTTCCCACCCATTCTCACTCTAAAGTCTCTCACTTCCTCAAACAATGTTCCAACCTCGCCTCCCCTCCCACCTGCAATTACGTCTACCCTACTTACTCTAAGTGCAAGACCAACTCCCCAATCAACAAACCAGATTTAATAGTACCTGCCTTGTTTAGATTAGATTTACTTTCATTCCAATTGCTCCATAGTGAGAAGGTCCTCTAGGGTGTAGAGCATGTCAGAAAAACAATAATACATGACAAATATTTACAACTGAAAGAAATAAGCTATTTTACCTTGCACAGGTCCCAAGTGGAATGATCCTCATTTTTTTAAGTGAACACTATATGAAAGAATCATTTTACAAACACTCATGCACTGAATATAACTACTACAATAGTATTTACAATGAACACATTACTGCACTGAAATAATGGTGTGTGTGTGTGTGTGTGTATGTGTGTGTGTGTGTGTGTACACACACACACACACACACACACACACACACACACACACACA
>NC_064649.1:2500-10000 GCF_023864345.2 Schistocerca serialis cubense
ACCTAACCTAACCTAACCTAACCTAACCTAACCTAACCTAACCTAACCTAACCTAACCTAACCTAACCTAACCTAACCTAACCTAACCTAACCTAACCTAACCTAACCTAACCTAACCTAACCTAACCTAACCTAACCTAACCTAACCTAACCTAACCTAACCTAACCTAACCTAACCTAACCTAACCTAACCTAACCTAACCTAACCTAACCTAACCTAACCTAACCTAACCTAACCTAACCTAACCTAACCTAACCTAACCTAACCTAACCTAACCTAACCTAACCTAACCTAACCTAACCTAACCTAACCTAACCTAACCTAACCTAACCTAACCTAACCTAACCTAACCTAACCTAACCTAACCTAACCTAACCTAACCTAACCTAACCTAACCTAACCTAACCTAACCTAACCTAACCTAACCTAACCTAACCTAACCTAACCTAACCTAACCTAACCTAACCTAACCTAACCTAACCTAACCTAACCTAACCTAACCTAACCTAACCTAACCTAACCTAACCTAACCTAACCTAACCTAACCTAACCTAACCTAACCTAACCTAACCTAACCTAACCTAACCTAACCTAACCTAACCTAACCTAACCTAACCTAACCTAACCTAACCTAACCTAACCTAACCTAACCTAACCTAACCTAACCTAACCTAACCTAACCTAACCTAACCTAACCTAACCTAACCTAACCTAACCTAACCTAACCTAACCTAACCTAACCTAACCTAACCTAACCTAACCTAACCTAACCTAACCTAACCTAACCTAACCTAACCTAACCTAACCTAACCTAACCTAACCTAACCTAACCTAACCTAACCTAACCTAACCTAACCTAACCTAACCTAACCTAACCTAACCTAACCTAACCTAACCTAACCTAACCTAACCTAACCTAACCTAACCTAACCTAACCTAACCTAACCTAACCTAACCTAACCTAACCTAACCTAACCTAACCTAACCTAACCTAACCTAACCTAACCTAACCTAACCTAACCTAACCTAACCTAACCTAACCTAACCTAACCTAACCTAACCTAACCTAACCTAACCTAACCTAACCTAACCTAACCTAACCTAACCTAACCTAACCTAACCTAACCTAACCTAACCTAACCTAACCTAACCTAACCTAACCTAACCTAACCTAACCTAACCTAACCTAACCTAACCTAACCTAACCTAACCTAACCTAACCTAACCTAACCTAACCTAACCTAACCTAACCTAACCTAACCTAACCTAACCTAACCTAACCTAACCTAACCTAACCTAACCTAACCTAACCTAACCTAACCTAACCTAACCTAACCTAACCTAACCTAACCTAACCTAACCTAACCTAACCTAACCTAACCTAACCTAACCTAACCTAACCTAACCTAACCTAACCTAACCTAACCTAACCTAACCTAACCTAACCTAACCTAACCTAACCTAACCTAACCTAACCTAACCTAACCTAACCTAACCTAACCTAACCTAACCTAACCTAACCTAACCTAACCTAACCTAACCTAACCTAACCTAACCTAACCTAACCTAACCTAACCTAACCTAACCTAACCTAACCTAACCTAACCTAACCTAACCTAACCTAACCTAACCTAACCTAACCTAACCTAACCTAACCTAACCTAACCTAACCTAACCTAACCTAACCTAACCTAACCTAACCTAACCTAACCTAACCTAACCTAACCTAACCTAACCTAACCTAACCTAACCTAACCTAACCTAACCTAACCTAACCTAACCTAACCTAACCTAACCTAACCTAACCTAACCTAACCTAACCTAACCTAACCTAACCTAACCTAACCTAACCTAACCTAACCTAACCTAACCTAACCTAACCTAACCTAACCTAACCTAACCTAACCTAACCTAACCTAACCTAACCTAACCTAACCTAACCTAACCTAACCTAACCTAACCTAACCTAACCTAACCTAACCTAACCTAACCTAACCTAACCTAACCTAACCTAACCTAACCTAACCTAACCTAACCTAACCTAACCTAACCTAACCTAACCTAACCTAACCTAACCTAACCTAACCTAACCTAACCTAACCTAACCTAACCTAACCTAACCTAACCTAACCTAACCTAACCTAACCTAACCTAACCTAACCTAACCTAACCTAACCTAACCTAACCTAACCTAACCTAACCTAACCTAACCTAACCTAACCTAACCTAACCTAACCTAACCTAACCTAACCTAACCTAACCTAACCTAACCTAACCTAACCTAACCTAACCTAACCTAACCTAACCTAACCTAACCTAACCTAACCTAACCTAACCTAACCTAACCTAACCTAACCTAACCTAACCTAACCTAACCTAACCTAACCTAACCTAACCTAACCTAACCTAACCTAACCTAACCTAACCTAACCTAACCTAACCTAACCTAACCTAACCTAACCTAACCTAACCTAACCTAACCTAACCTAACCTAACCTAACCTAACCTAACCTAACCTAACCTAACCTAACCTAACCTAACCTAACCTAACCTAACCTAACCTAACCTAACCTAACCTAACCTAACCTAACCTAACCTAACCTAACCTAACCTAACCTAACCTAACCTAACCTAACCTAACCTAACCTAACCTAACCTAACCTAACCTAACCTAACCTAACCTAACCTAACCTAACCTAACCTAACCTAACCTAACCTAACCTAACCTAACCTAACCTAACCTAACCTAACCTAACCTAACCTAACCTAACCTAACCTAACCTAACCTAACCTAACCTAACCTAACCTAACCTAACCTAACCTAACCTAACCTAACCTAACCTAACCTAACCTAACCTAACCTAACCTAACCTAACCTAACCTAACCTAACCTAACCTAACCTAACCTAACCTAACCTAACCTAACCTAACCTAACCTAACCTAACCTAACCTAACCTAACCTAACCTAACCTAACCTAACCTAACCTAACCTAACCTAACCTAACCTAACCTAACCTAACCTAACCTAACCTAACCTAACCTAACCTAACCTAACCTAACCTAACCTAACCTAACCTAACCTAACCTAACCTAACCTAACCTAACCTAACCTAACCTAACCTAACCTAACCTAACCTAACCTAACCTAACCTAACCTAACCTAACCTAACCTAACCTAACCTAACCTAACCTAACCTAACCTAACCTAACCTAACCTAACCTAACCTAACCTAACCTAACCTAACCTAACCTAACCTAACCTAACCTAACCTAACCTAACCTAACCTAACCTAACCTAACCTAACCTAACCTAACCTAACCTAACCTAACCTAACCTAACCTAACCTAACCTAACCTAACCTAACCTAACCTAACCTAACCTAACCTAACCTAACCTAACCTAACCTAACCTAACCTAACCTAACCTAACCTAACCTAACCTAACCTAACCTAACCTAACCTAACCTAACCTAACCTAACCTAACCTAACCTAACCTAACCTAACCTAACCTAACCTAACCTAACCTAACCTAACCTAACCTAACCTAACCTAACCTAACCTAACCTAACCTAACCTAACCTAACCTAACCTAACCTAACCTAACCTAACCTAACCTAACCTAACCTAACCTAACCTAACCTAACCTAACCTAACCTAACCTAACCTAACCTAACCTAACCTAACCTAACCTAACCTAACCTAACCTAACCTAACCTAACCTAACCTAACCTAACCTAACCTAACCTAACCTAACCTAACCTAACCTAACCTAACCTAACCTAACCTAACCTAACCTAACCTAACCTAACCTAACCTAACCTAACCTAACCTAACCTAACCTAACCTAACCTAACCTAACCTAACCTAACCTAACCTAACCTAACCTAACCTAACCTAACCTAACCTAACCTAACCTAACCTAACCTAACCTAACCTAACCTAACCTAACCTAACCTAACCTAACCTAACCTAACCTAACCTAACCTAACCTAACCTAACCTAACCTAACCTAACCTAACCTAACCTAACCTAACCTAACCTAACCTAACCTAACCTAACCTAACCTAACCTAACCTAACCTAACCTAACCTAACCTAACCTAACCTAACCTAACCTAACCTAACCTAACCTAACCTAACCTAACCTAACCTAACCTAACCTAACCTAACCTAACCTAACCTAACCTAACCTAACCTAACCTAACCTAACCTAACCTAACCTAACCTAACCTAACCTAACCTAACCTAACCTAACCTAACCTAACCTAACCTAACCTAACCTAACCTAACCTAACCTAACCTAACCTAACCTAACCTAACCTAACCTAACCTAACCTAACCTAACCTAACCTAACCTAACCTAACCTAACCTAACCTAACCTAACCTAACCTAACCTAACCTAACCTAACCTAACCTAACCTAACCTAACCTAACCTAACCTAACCTAACCTAACCTAACCTAACCTAACCTAACCTAACCTAACCTAACCTAACCTAACCTAACCTAACCTAACCTAACCTAACCTAACCTAACCTAACCTAACCTAACCTAACCTAACCTAACCTAACCTAACCTAACCTAACCTAACCTAACCTAACCTAACCTAACCTAACCTAACCTAACCTAACCTAACCTAACCTAACCTAACCTAACCTAACCTAACCTAACCTAACCTAACCTAACCTAACCTAACCTAACCTAACCTAACCTAACCTAACCTAACCTAACCTAACCTAACCTAACCTAACCTAACCTAACCTAACCTAACCTAACCTAACCTAACCTAACCTAACCTAACCTAACCTAACCTAACCTAACCTAACCTAACCTAACCTAACCTAACCTAACCTAACCTAACCTAACCTAACCTAACCTAACCTAACCTAACCTAACCTAACCTAACCTAACCTAACCTAACCTAACCTAACCTAACCTAACCTAACCTAACCTAACCTAACCTAACCTAACCTAACCTAACCTAACCTAACCTAACCTAACCTAACCTAACCTAACCTAACCTAACCTAACCTAACCTAACCTAACCTAACCTAACCTAACCTAACCTAACCTAACCTAACCTAACCTAACCTAACCTAACCTAACCTAACCTAACCTAACCTAACCTAACCTAACCTAACCTAACCTAACCTAACCTAACCTAACCTAACCTAACCTAACCTAACCTAACCTAACCTAACCTAACCTAACCTAACCTAACCTAACCTAACCTAACCTAACCTAACCTAACCTAACCTAACCTAACCTAACCTAACCTAACCTAACCTAACCTAACCTAACCTAACCTAACCTAACCTAACCTAACCTAACCTAACCTAACCTAACCTAACCTAACCTAACCTAACCTAACCTAACCTAACCTAACCTAACCTAACCTAACCTAACCTAACCTAACCTAACCTAACCTAACCTAACCTAACCTAACCTAACCTAACCTAACCTAACCTAACCTAACCTAACCTAACCTAACCTAACCTAACCTAACCTAACCTAACCTAACCTAACCTAACCTAACCTAACCTAACCTAACCTAACCTAACCTAACCTAACCTAACCTAACCTAACCTAACCTAACCTAACCTAACCTAACCTAACCTAACCTAACCTAACCTAACCTAACCTAACCTAACCTAACCTAACCTAACCTAACCTAACCTAACCTAACCTAACCTAACCTAACCTAACCTAACCTAACCTAACCTAACCTAACCTAACCTAACCTAACCTAACCTAACCTAACCTAACCTAACCTAACCTAACCTAACCTAACCTAACCTAACCTAACCTAACCTAACCTAACCTAACCTAACCTAACCTAACCTAACCTAACCTAACCTAACCTAACCTAACCTAACCTAACCTAACCTAACCTAACCTAACCTAACCTAACCTAACCTAACCTAACCTAACCTAACCTAACCTAACCTAACCTAACCTAACCTAACCTAACCTAACCTAACCTAACCTAACCTAACCTAACCTAACCTAACCTAACCTAACCTAACCTAACCTAACCTAACCTAACCTAACCTAACCTAACCTAACCTAACCTAACCTAACCTAACCTAACCTAACCTAACCTAACCTAACCTAACCTAACCTAACCTAACCTAACCTAACCTAACCTAACCTAACCTAACCTAACCTAACCTAACCTAACCTAACCTAACCTAACCTAACCTAACCTAACCTAACCTAACCTAACCTAACCTAACCTAACCTAACCTAACCTAACCTAACCTAACCTAACCTAACCTAACCTAACCTAACCTAACCTAACCTAACCTAACCTAACCTAACCTAACCTAACCTAACCTAACCTAACCTAACCTAACCTAACCTAACCTAACCTAACCTAACCTAACCTAACCTAACCTAACCTAACCTAACCTAACCTAACCTAACCTAACCTAACCTAACCTAACCTAACCTAACCTAACCTAACCTAACCTAACCTAACCTAACCTAACCTAACCTAACCTAACCTAACCTAACCTAACCTAACCTAACCTAACCTAACCTAACCTAACCTAACCTAACCTAACCTAACCTAACCTAACCTAACCTAACCTAACCTAACCTAACCTAACCTAACCTAACCTAACCTAACCTAACCTAACCTAACCTAACCTAACCTAACCTAACCTAACCTAACCTAACCTAACCTAACCTAACCTAACCTAACCTAACCTAACCTAACCTAACCTAACCTAACCTAACCTAACCTAACCTAACCTAACCTAACCTAACCTAACCTAACCTAACCTAACCTAACCTAACCTAACCTAACCTAACCTAACCTAACCTAACCTAACCTAACCTAACCTAACCTAACCTAACCTAACCTAACCTAACCTAACCTAACCTAACCTAACCTAACCTAACCTAACCTAACCTAACCTAACCTAACCTAACCTAACCTAACCTAACCTAACCTAACCTAACCTAACCTAACCTAACCTAACCTAACCTAACCTAACCTAACCTAACCTAACCTAACCTAACCTAACCTAACCTAACCTAACCTAACCTAACCTAACCTAACCTAACCTAACCTAACCTAACCTAACCTAACCTAACCTAACCTAACCTAACCTAACCTAACCTAACCTAACCTAACCTAACCTAACCTAACCTAACCTAACCTAACCTAACCTAACCTAACCTAACCTAACCTAACCTAACCTAACCTAACCTAACCTAACCTAACCTAACCTAACCTAACCTAACCTAACCTAACCTAACCTAACCTAACCTAACCTAACCTAACCTAACCTAACCTAACCTAACCTAACCTAACCTAACCTAACCTAACCTAACCTAACCTAACCTAACCTAACCTAACCTAACCTAACCTAACCTAACCTAACCTAACCTAACCTAACCTAACCTAACCTAACCTAACCTAACCTAACCTAACCTAACCTAACCTAACCTAACCTAACCTAACCTAACCTAACCTAACCTAACCTAACCTA